>NW_023594550.1:0-13513 GCF_014839805.1 Manduca sexta | reverse complement strand
ATTATTAAACTGGTTTATAATCTGTTGTTGATCTTAATGGCGAATTAAGACTGAATCAGAATCGTATGATGTGCGCAACCGGAACGACATTGTAGCTATCCTTATATAACTAAATTAAGCTTACAGTTAGGTTTTTATATAATACCGAATTAAATTAATTTTAATATTGAAATATAATTAATTTCGTTAATTGAAACATCCAATTGATATTAGTTTCGACATTTTCGATACAGCTCTCGCAGTTTCACCCTAGAATAATGCAGACAGTAAGTCAAAACTGTCAGCTCTCATCTCGTAATATAGTTATCTTAATAATTCGTCTTCATTTATCTGGACTTGTGGCACGATGTAATTAGTACCAGATACATACAAATAATCCCGTCATGAAGGTAGCAAGTTGGTATGTACCTATGTATCGATACAGTTACTCGCGAGTTCCTTGAATGATATATTTATTTTACATGGCGTTCTATTATAATTTAAAATAATTAAATTTCATTTTATTAATTATTTTAAACGGTGATAGTTTAGAGTGGCATGAAATGGCTATTTCTGACTTTTTAGACATGTGTAATATGATTTTATATACCAAGGAAATCATCGCGAAGAAATCTACGTATCTAAAAAATATTCATAAAATATTGAAAGAAGTCATTCTTGACTCATTCTTCTCCACTCTCTTACCTCACGCGATAAATGAGAAGTGTAACTTTTGTCATTAATAAAGAGACTTTCGTCTGGAAAACCGTGCCTAGTATACGATGATAATATTATTTCACTAGTAATACCAATATAAACTACATTTTAGATGTCACAAGTTGATATATCATAAATTTACACATAGATAATACTATGATATGCAAAAATTACACGATAAACATGACTCCACTGTAAAATATACCTTTCATAACATGATTGTAGGTACATTAGCTTACACGCGTTGAGTCGTTTGTACTCCCTTGAGGACGAACTGACGTGGGGACTAGACGCCTACTCAAGTGCTAAGTTTTATCAAATCAAATCATAGCTTATTTGATTTTATTTATGTACTCTAATTTTATTCCTTTTTTATTTAATGACATTAAGGCCTTTTTTGATTAATAAAGAACTAAATACTAATGATGGGTTTAGAAATTGTTAAAATTAATTATCTATTACTCACCTACTAAAACATCGTAAAAGTATAAAATTGAGGTGCAATATTTTTTATCATTACCCAGATTCATTCATTGACAATTTCTATAGATTATAAATTCTACAAGAGAAACTTACGTGTACATTGTAATAAATTGGTTTAATTCCATAATAATCGTTGTATTACGATAATAGTATATTAAGAGCTACCAATTACCGATGCAGTATACACCTGTAAAATAACACGCATTAAATATTCCGACGCTAAAATAAAATTATGATTGTTTATTGACTTGTCGATGGTGTGGCATTTCCAATAAACAATTTAAAAATAAATAAATATACAAGTTATAATTTTGTAAGAGTGCACTTATGACTTGCGTTTAATAACGAAGGTACACTGTGTTTATCGATATCATCAAGTATCGATAGCTCATCCATCGATGTTCGGTACAAAAATTGTCAGCGGCGTGTATTTAATCGTGCCGGCGGCGCGCACCTGCTTGCATACATATTCATTAAGTCGATATCGAGTATCGAACACCAGTCACTATCAATGACTGTTTTCGCGACATATCGTGTGATACGAGAAATGCGATTGATTTGAAATTCGAACGATTGTTTTGAATTTGGAACGTGATTTGATGAATGAATGGATTCATCACTTGATGTTTTGAAACTCACATTATTATGGAAATAATATGTGTCATTAATATCAACACAAGAAAGTTCTATAGCTAGAAAGTTATATAGTTCTTTGATTTAACTATAAGCTTAGTGTGTATGCAAAAATGCATGTTTGGTCATTTAGTATGAATATACGCAAATCAATGAAAACAAAACTTTAATCATATGCGGGCCGTTGTCGTGTCGTTGTCCACATTTGCGATGCACCCCGACACACGGACAAGCGCTCGAATTGAGCCAACACAATGTTTACGATAACACTAGATTGCTTTTCATTACCGCTTTTAATTTAATACATTATAACAACATAAACATTATTAGCACAACATAAACCGATGTAAACGAGATTTAATAAAAGCAAAAGAAAAAGTAATTTGCAAAAGCTTTTAACTACTTAAAGGCGATGGTATCACGCAACGTTATCGATCAGAGAGTCCGTAGTATTTTTCCGCGATATAACAAGCGTTTTGATTAGAAAAAGAACAATACTATCAAACATCGCCAATTAGAACGGTTACATAGGAACGCCAAAGAAAAATGCAAAGTGGAGACGAATTCAATTTAAAATGAGATCAGTCTACGTTCCGGCTGGGCCCGCGTCGATCGGGGCGAAATTGAAAAAAAAAAAGAAAAAATACCGAGTGGAATAAATAAAAATAGAGATCCCGCTACAGCGCAAGTCTCCGTTGAAATGAAAATAAAACAGCAAAAAGCTTTTTGTGGACGAAATAAATTAAAAAGTGTGTCGCGATTTTGTGAACGGTAAAACGGGCGGCGCGGCGCGGCGCGGGCCGGAGCGTCACCTCGCGTATGATCGTGTGTCGTTCCATTCGGCGGTTATTGTTGACATTCTATTTGAAATACTTTTATCATAATAACTGAAAGCATGTGATTTATTGGTAGTGGTAAATACGATATAGTATTAGTATACAGTTACTGGTTGTAATTAATCTATTTTGTAGGTTATGGTGTGTACATTAAATTTAAAGGTAAATATTATAAATTAAAGTTCCGCGATTATTAATAAAATGTTAACTTGTTTTAGGCTGTACGGTTTAAAGACCTTTGCCTCGCCTTATAAAAAGTTCTCATTATTTTTATGGACGTAGGTCAATCATTTTCGTTACAAATTGATTAATATAGGGTATCGTTTATTATATTATACGTTTTAAGCGTATCGGATTTACGCCTACATATAAGACAGGCGTATCTATATCGGCGGTTGAAGTGATAATTGACTTTAGCTAAATTTTTTCCGAAAAATTTTTGTTTCAAAAAAAACATTAAAAAAAAAACTCATTTTAATATGTATAAAAATAAGTGTCGCTAAAACATGTCGCTTTAATCATATTTTAGACTTTCACCCGTCAATATTATCTTAATGTTAACTTTAGTTCCTAGAGGATAGTGTATTAAGGTTTTTTTAGTATAGAAGGTTTATAGTCATTGGTAAAACATGTTAAATATTACCATAATTCATATTGCTCTTATATCTTAATATACATTTAAAATTATGCAAATCAATCAAATGCCCCTAAATAAAGCGGCCAAAACAGTAGTCATCAGGGAAGTTTTACCTAAAATTATATTTGTGGGTCGTCACGCTTTTCCGGGGTTAGCGGGGGTGGGGTCGACACCAGGGGCCGGCGATTAAAGGGGTCCTTTGTGAGCTCGCCGTAGGTGGCGGTCGCGAGAACTCATTCATAGCGGTGGTTGATGATTGAAAATTGCGATTTAGGTATTTAACCTAAGATTTCATTTGAATTTTTTATTTTAAAAATGTTTTATTTTGTCGGTTTTTGAAGGGCAAAAATAAATACTAAATTTCTTTCCTATATCAAATGATTAAAATAATGGGATCCCTATATCTTCTTGTACTGGGTCTACTTTAAAAGGATTAGAAGCTTAAAGTTAATGGTTGTCAAAATATTTGTTCCTCAACTAATAGGTAAGAAAGCGACTTACTTTTTTGGAAAAAGTTAACAATGTTTAAGTGTCTTTTTATAAACAATGCACAGTATACATTTAAAATCTAAACTAAGAAATAAACTTCATTTTTCGCGGGCTATGAATACGGCTTGGTTCTAATCCGGCTCGCACTTAAGTTGTGGGGGCAATCGGGCGTAATACGCGTTTCTAGCATTTATGTAGTTTGCCGCCTGTAAAACTAAAGTTATGTTCTAGACGGACCTTACCGGATAGCTTCTACTGAGTTACTTTACTGCCGCCTAATTTTAACTTGGAACCGATAAAATGTCCGAAATCCGGGCGGTCCGAACGGAAAAATACAGTTTTATTTCTACTTATATTTTAACAAATGTTGCTCGAAAAAAAATCTGTATATATGATAGATAAATCTGAGGTTAATTTTTTCTTGAATTAATGTTAACAATAAAAGATATTAGTGAGTAAATCAGTAGTTACCTTTCAGTCCATTTGACCATAGGTAAATTTGAGGGTGGCAGGTTGACTGAAGCTTCGACGGCAGCTTAACATTGACCTCTTGAGCACGTTGTGTAGGCCGTGTCAAAGCACATTGACGTAGAGTCTGGAGAAGAAAGTTTGTAAAGAATTTTTAATCAGTGGCTGGTGCGATACGACGGGAGCGTGCGGGGGTGCGGGTGTGTGCGCGGGTGCGAGGGGGCGGCGTCGCGGCGGCGGCGCGGCAGTGCGCCGCGCGCGGCCGAGGCGCCGCCCGCCCACAGTCGCCAGCCGCCGCGATGCCGCCCCGCGCGACTCTGTGCCACGCGACTCCCACCGTGCGAGTCGAGCAAGTCGAGCGAACCGAGCAATCCAAGCGATCCGAGCGACCCGCCACCGCTCTCGCGCTCTGAACTCGTGCGCCGCACCGCGCGAAACTGAATAAGTTCGACAAATCCGCTTCTTACCTGGACCACTATATAGACGAGTGTCGTAAAGTGATACTACACGTTTTCTTTTAACTAGTACAAAATTGTATATCCGATAGAGAAAATTAATTAGTATTTTTTATTGTTAAAGTACAAATAATGTAACATAGCGGCACCGTAGCGTCTATAGTTTACATACGAATAAATACAGGGTCAGTTTTGTATGAATTCAATGTGATTGTAGTATAAGTCACCGAACCGAGATTGCTACTGTTCGTACCGCTTTTAGATTACCTACCGAGTGTAATTTTAGGTGAGTTACTGTCTATAATTATATGTCTGCTTAATAACATTGTAGCATCACTTGCAGGTTGTAATCAAATTATCATAATGAAACTTAAGTGCACCTTTCGACTGCAAAATATTCTATGTATTAATATTCATACGTCGAAATTAATATCTAAATATACCGCAATAAAACGGAGATTGGAGATAGAACTATGAATTACACGGGCTAATGTTCGGATATGAAACGTCAAAACAGGACCAAAACAAACCATATTTCTTGAGTTGGTGTGTACTGAGTGCAACGGTGGCCACATTCAAGCTTAATGCAAAAGCATGCGTATTCCGGTCTCGAAGACGACACCCGCTATGATTTAAGTCCAACAGCAAACTCCTAAATCACGCTAGGTGGCAGAGGCGAGTGTCGCCCGACAAGACGCCGTTGCTCGCAATCCGCAAATTGTTTGTCCCGAGCCTAACGATTTAAATTTAGAAACGAACAAATGCCGATCGTAAATCGAACGCCTCGCAATTGTTTTGAATATAGCCGCGAAACTTAACAGCGGAGGGCAACGAAAACACTGCTCAAACTTCACTTAATCATCAACGTCTGATATTAATTGAGATCGATATAACATAACAATGCTAATTTATGTATAAAATGTCAAAGTCCTCATCAATAAAATTCTCATAACAAGCAGCATTACCATGTCTAACGGAATTGTTTTATGTTTATTCAAAAGCAATAAATAAACTGAAGTAACTCCAATGAACAATAAAGTGGGAAGTCTTTACTCTATAGTGATGCTTGCGTAAGAGAATGCATATAAATTTGAATTCTCACATACACATTGCTTAATTTGCAGGTTAATGTTGCATTAGCGTTGTTCAAAACTCATGGGAGTTATTTACAAGAGAAAAACTTGTGACCGCTCACTCTCTTGCAAAATAAACAAGTTGCCTACAGACTGAATGTTGAAGTTGTCTTGTTTTTCAGTATCCTATACCAAAGCAACAAAATACATTTACATTTACAATCATAAATTATTTGACCACAATAACTAAATTGTACAGTTTGGTCCGTTGACAATTTAAAAAAAGAATTGTCTATCGAAACAAAAGAAACAAAACCAAATATCGGTTTAAAATTAGTAATTTATTGTTTTATTGTCACTCAAAAAGCACCTTTTTAAACATAGAACAATTTCAAGTCGCTATTGATTTGCGCAATAATAAATCATATTTTGTTACACAAAAGGCTTTAGTTTTTATCTTTAACGGTACAAAGCATTACGAAAGGCCCAAAATGACAAAGACCTTACGTGAATGGACATTGCACGTATATACACGATTTTACGTGAACAACGAAACATTTTTGGAGCCAATTGTTACGGGGGTGGTCAGTGAAAGCGAACCTTATTTAAATGCTATTATAACACTGCGATTTCTATTCTAATGTTAAAGTCTTTTCTTTGAAATTTTTTCATGTTGTGTTAAAGAACTTTACGTATATCTAATATTTTCAAGTAGGTAAGTAGTATAATACAGCAATATGTATATTGTTTTTATTATATTCTCTGAAAATTGATTATGTTGAAGTTTCGTAAATAGATAGTTTTAAAAGACAGAGTAGTTTTGTCACAGAAAATCACTTAAGGAATTAACGCATATCAGCGGGAGAAAGCTCTAAGACGCAACTACTAGATATCTAACAAACACCTTCAAAAGTACTTAAGTATTAACAGATGCAATAGATTAGTAAATTCTGAACCGAATTTTATAATTGATACTCCATTAAAACGCTGTTTTGTAAGAATATGCATATTTGGTCGTTTGATTTATATTTGGTTGTCGACTTCTGATTTTACCGTTAGTATTTATATGTAACGCTTGCTAGACAGGATAACATTTATAGAAACATTTAAAAATATATCATGATACTTGATATTGTATCTGGTTTGCATTTAATTAGTTTGACAAAATTATATAAAAATATAACGCAAAAAAACTGAAAGTCAAATGATGTAAAAAATAGCTTGACAAAACATGTTGTTGCAAATAGAATGATCTCGAATGACATGCAAATCACGTTGGGTTTCCCACAGTGTTCGTATTAAGCACGTATTACTAGTTGTTAGGCAAGTGATGCAGCCTCCGTCTCAGAACGCCCAAACCGTGACCCCGTTATAAACGTTTTATTTTTATTTTCTACTCCAATTTTCTTTCGGACCGTGTCTAACTTTATATCTTAACGACTTCCATATTTCGAAACACTTTCGAAATTCAATTTTCGCACGCTTTTACAAGATTTTTAGAGTACTACTAATTCCATGGTAACGATACGCTGTTAATCGCATGACAACTTGAGATATTACACTTAAGTTTTGTATAAAGTCTTCATAGATGTATATTTATTTGAGTAGCCGCGTCGGTGCTTCAAAGAAAGAAATGATACTTATTCCTTCAACGGATGCAAAAACCCGTGACGTGCTATAGTTTTTATTTAACAGTAATTCTAACAAGTAACGATAGAATATTCAGTTTAAAAGAACAAAACCGTCCCGTTATCTACTTAAACAAGTCAATGTCGCCTAATAAAAAATAAAAACCAATTAACTGCCTCCAGTGACACTTGTGCCATTTGTGTGTATGTGTTCTGACATAAATCATTCGCGAAACAAGTAATTAAAATACTGGTATACGCCGGAATCAGGCGTTTCGAATTTACGCGGCTTGCGCTGAGCGACATAAAAACACGTACTGATGTACCCGCGACCAAATGTGAAAATTGTTGCCGAAAATTGCAATTGAAATATTATTGTATTACATATTTTACTAATGTATATTTAAATGCATTGTTTCTTTGCATTTGAACGTTTAATTTCAGTGAAAGAATGTTTAGATGTGTACCGAGTAAAGTTATATCCTTTAAAAATTTAATTAGGAAACCGTATGTTTAAAATACAAATGTTATCCTAAATTAGGTTTTTTTTTATACATGCGTGGCAAGTGACCTCGCACCTGATGGTAAGCGCAGTGGGGTCCAACAGAATGTCGACTGACGAGAGATGATTACCCCTCGGTAGTCGACACAATTATGCCGGCCTGTTGGAACTAGATATACTCAGGCTGATCCCAGAACGCGACACTCTTCCGTGGACCACTATGGCGTTTTTAATACCTTTTCTACGGTGGTTGCTATTCGGGCGGATATAAAATATATCCTACCAAAAACTAAAAAGATGAAGAGTAGATTTAAAAAGCAACAGTTTATTAATTGTTAAAAGAAAATTATATGAAAAACGACTTCTCTATACATAACAGTTATACAAATGAGGAAATTGCCCAATAAAACATCTAACCGACAAGCCAATTTAAATACCGAACAACAATCAAAGACGTAACGCTCAAATCAAACTACTATAACAGATCGATCTTTAACTACACACGTCCTGCGCATATACCATAAAATAACCAATTACAAAGCTATAATCTTGATATGCCAATTAAGATTAGTATTACGGGTGTATAAACGGCTCATAGCTACAAGTGCGTCGTAAAGTAGGATTTAATAGCCCGACTGAGAAGCGAGGGATTCCCTAACCGTCTCGACACTTCTAAACGCATATATTTTGATCGTTGATAAAAATTGTATGCGTTTGTAAATAATTTTGTTTAAGCTATTAGTTTTGTTGATGACGTAATGCGCTGTTTGTAGGAATTTCAATTATTTTAAGTTTTTATTTGTGATTTTTTATATTTTTACCTGCTCTGTTTGGCCAGATACAATTATAATTTTGTATAAAATTTTTATATTATTTTATATAATCAGTTGTCCAAATTATTTTGCATATTAAACTTCCACAAAAAAGTCATATACTATATTAAAAGTTCATAAAAATAATAATTACAAATGTCCTAATTAACAGCTTTTTACAATTTATTTAATTAAAATTGGAATAGTTTTTCCGACGTCGCAACAATTAATATTCATCAGACCTTTACAACAGAACCAGTTTGGACCTTAAGGTATTAATAGACCTTAATCAATTTGTCAACGAAATTACAAGACTTGTTGTAATAACTACCATTAATTATAAAGACAATCCATATTGCGTGTCTCTTCTGAATTTATACAGGTATATAATTTTTTATTGTATTTATTTTGCTGTCTCAAATTGCTATGGAACTTAGAACTTATATGGTCATTTTAATGTTTAAAATTATGTTTGAAAAATAAATGAATTTGGTGAAGTAGCCTTTGAATATTAAATTATATTTTTATTTGTTACATATATATTTAAAAAATTGGCCAACTCTTGCTTAATTCTAGTCAACTATGAAATATTTCAATCACGTACTACTAGGTATTTACTATTACAACACATTATACAGGGAAAATAATATTTTGCAATTAGTTACTTGAACCTTATATATAAAATAAAAATATGTAAGTTTCGAACAACATAAATATCAATTAAAAATCATTTAAATTTTAAATAGCCCAAACGATACTTCTACTCAAAGAGATATTTTCGCAGCGGCAACAACACATTTTCAGTCAGATATACACCATATTCGCACTAAACTAAAAACGATAAAAAATCATAAAAGTAAAATTCGAAATTTTTGGGAAAATATTTGTTAATCGTAAATGATTTTTGGCACAATGTTAGCGGAGGTTAGGACGATATATAGGGTGTCATTTATTAGCGTAATATCAAACTTATCCTATATAGGTGGGGAATATTTTTTTATTTTTATTTATTTAGCAAACCAACACCATAATTTCATTATTTAAATTTCTATAATAACATTTCAATGTATAAGTATATGTATGTAGAACTACGTGACTATTCTAGAATTGTTATTATATACTAAATATTTCACGCATGTTAAGAATTCAAATGTCCGCATATCCCTTAATCTATAAGCCCACTGTCCCATCTAGTGTTACATAAATTCGCAGTAATATGTTTTTTTAATCTTCATATTACTATTGTGACATTAATTTCTCTTTAACATCATAAAGAAGTATTAAGTCGTAATGCGGACATTCTAATGAGCCAGAAAGAATAACAATGTGTGCCGGGGAATGAAATATTTATGTTGTTTTCTATTTATAAGCGAACGTCTTGGCTTCGTTAATCCTTCAAGGGCTTGAGTAGATGATATGAGGTTCCTAAGAATCTATTTAAACCATCCAATGCGCTGGTCGTATGGTATCATCAGTTTTAATTTTCTTAATAAAAATGTCAAAATAAACATTATTCGAGATATAATATAAAACATTTAAATACTTTAGAATTTAATTCGTAATTATAGCTGACATTTTAATGTTTTTAAAATAACCATAAAATATAATGAAATAACATATAAAATAAAAAAAAAAACAAGTTATATCTGTAAAAAAAATTGGAGTATTATTTTTATAAACTTTATTCTATAAAAACCGAGTCGGCACCGTCTAATTTAAAGACTCGCGCGGCAAAGCGGCGTAAGTGCGTAAAAAACATTTTCGGTCCAATCCCCGCTGCTTGCTATGCAGGGCGGCGCCTCTGATTTTGGCCCGATGTCGACATTGGGCTCGAAATGTATTAGTAGATTTAACGCCTACGGAATAAGGCGCCCGAATCGGAAGGTATGTGATACGAATTCGCTATTAGCCACAAATCAGATTGGAGTTGCAGTCTATTTCGATATATACGGGTCACTTATTTGGTAGCTGTAATTTGAAAAAGCATTGTAAAGATTAATCAAGCAATGTCGATAAAGTAACATCACTAATTAAAATCAACGTTCATAAAGACCTCTGTCTAAAAGTGCAAATAGCCATATTCCATACAATTGCACTTATTTTCATATATATAAATAAGAAAACATTTGAAGAACATTACATATACATTTTATTGAGAATCTAATATCAATGTTTATTTTAAACTAGAAATCGTATTAGTTACGTTATAAATTGTTACTTTCTATACTTAAATTGTCTCTACATTAGTTTTTTGGACATATTTGTACATTATATGACCACATTACACAAATAGTTCACAATTTATGAACTACATTAAAATAGATTGCTTTCCTAATCACTGACGGGGGTCTAATATCAAATGCAATTTCCTTTATTGTTTTCGCTTAAACAAGGAACAGGCGGGGTGGCCTCACACGCACACCATAATTGGGTAAACAATGCCTTCCTAAAAAGTCAAAACAAAACATTTCCCAGTGATTTTAATGACATATTGTTTACGGAAATATTTATTTTTCATCCATTTTTTTAAATTCTTGTCACGTTATATTTTATAGTAAAATGTACGTATTTATCTCCTTGTAATTTTTAAATCTGTTTATTTACGGTCAATTACGAAAATTACATTTTGTTCCGTTATAAAAAACATCAAAACATCACTTATGTTATTCTGTACTCAGAGTAAAAGCAAGGCATTTAAAGATTAGCTCCGCAAATAACACGTTCTAAATAACTAAACCACTCATTACGTACCACTATTTACTTTCGCATGGAGAATCGTAAAATTATACCCAAAACACATTTCGAACTGCAGAAAAATTACCGTCTAATTTTATATGTTTAAAAATCACATACGGGTTGTTGAAGAGAAAGCTAAGCGATACATATTCATAAAGAAAATTAAGCAAACGCAAACGCAAACGCAAATTATTAGCTACGGAGTTGGAAAGTCGAAAACAGCACATTTTACCATCTAACATAGGAAATAGGCGGCAACGTTATCTCAATAAAGGATCTTTATGTTAACAACATATAATTATTATTTTGCATTTTAGTAATTAAATTACATGAAAAAACATGGTGTTCACAAATTAGTTGAATCTTTGTAATTACAGTAGCAGTTCCACTAATAAAGCGAGTGCGTTTGTTTGTTACGGATAGAGTATTTTGAGTACTTTTTAAGCGAAAGTCGAGTCGTAAATAGCAAAATAGTAAAATTAGTGCAACGTTATAAAATTAATTCTTATTTGTTTGAAATTTATTCACAAAATAACCAGGAAATACTCAAATAAAAACTAAAGAAATAGAGTATTATAAGTAAATTATTAAACATAAATCAAGTCGTAGATAGTGCAATAGTAAAATTACTACATTATTATAAAACACGTCTTATTTGTTTGAAATTAAAACACAAAATCACACGGACATAATCAAATAAATACTAAATGGAATCGCGGAAAATCGCAAGTATCGCAAAAGAATTTTAGAATGTCAGAATAATATGTCAGAATGTACATTTTAGATGAATGTTTTTGCTAATATTAAAGAATTCTAGCAGCGGGGTACGAAGCATCTTGACAGCTTTTGCAAGAGCTATGTATGTAAATTGACACTATAAATGGACATTGAACGACACTTTTCCACCTTGCGTTACGTGTTTGTTAACGACCCATTATGTAGTTAATGATCGTTAAGTTTCTGTTGCGTGAGATCTTCATAATTTTCTTGGATGGTGTGGACCGGGTTTTACAGTTGCTTTTTGTAATTAAAAATATTTTGTATATTTAGTTAACAGTTAACTTTAAATAATATAACTGCATTTGATATTTGGATATGAAAGTTATGGAGCTAAAAATTATTATATTTACAATTTAAATAGGCTTTATAGTAGCTTGATAGAGCAATAACTATTTCGTATAGTATCGCACATATTCATAGACGTTTTTATCTAAGTACGGAGCAAAGCTGTAATAACAAGTCTGTTTTTCAGTGCTGACGGCATGGCAGCCTTCGCAGTGCGTAGACAGAAGGCCGTTGTGATTGGCTAATATTGTTGTATCTCAATATTAGCCAATCACAACGGCCCTATGTCGTAAACAGACTTGTTATCAAGGATTACTCCGTCTTTAGATAAAAAAACCTCTATGAATAAGGGGATATAAGTATATACTGCATAAACAAGTCCATCTTTCAGTGGCGAAGGGTAAATTTTAAAAGGTAACCCGAGACAAAAATATTTGCCTTATAAATAAAGACTTATACAAATGTACATAAACCTAAAAGTCGGTAGGAATCGCTTGTATGGACGCTTCGTCATTACCATCTATATAGAGTCGTAGAGAACAACCTATCTCTGTATAAGCCAATATACTGTATACAAAAGTCTTAAAGGTTAGTACACACAGGTTTGTAAGGCGGTGTGCACACTCGCATCTCATTTCCCGCCCACGCCACTTCCGATGCCGTCACGATAGGTAGGTGCCGCTCGGGGTTAACCCGATACCGCATCATGCATACTTGCAAACGTTGTGATTTTATAAATCCTTTTGTTCCGAATAGGTATTTTATGTTCTTTTAAAAGGTTTATTTTTATTTAAAATCTTTAGGTTTTATTTTATTTGTTTACTCGGCCATAAATAACGGTTTTATCACAAAGCCATAGACAAAGACATTTTTGCCCTTTACACCCCACCGAGCAAACTTTTCTATTTAGCATTCTCTGGAAGAAGAACTTTCTAAGCCTTATGCTAAAGTTTTATATGACAGCACTTCGCAATTACACATAACTTATATTACGAAAGAG
>NW_023594549.1:0-13517 GCF_014839805.1 Manduca sexta | reverse complement strand
AGGTTAGAACACCATTATAAAGATAATATAAACGATAATGACTGACCATCATTCCTTATGTAACTGCAATTAAGTAAATTCTACAAGTAAAAGCTAGAAACGTCACTAACTAATTAGTGGAAACTAACGAACAGCGCTGTCGCGGCAACCGTCGATTCCGTTATTTATGAACGTTTGTTAGTTTTACACGATATTCCATTATCTTAAACTCCTGTGTATTGAGAGTATTTCTTCCTAGTACCTGATTGTTTATTGGTTATTGCCCGCGGCTTTGTTTACGCAATTGTGAAAAGTCAGAGTGGACTGCTTTTTCCGAGGCTTGGTTACTTTATTGTAGGCGTGACGTAATACAATTATTTACTTTATGGTTTGTGAAGTCTTCGATGCTACTAAAACACATTACAGCATGTAATTAAACGGATAATGTTATTTTAAACGTCATTAAGTTGGTACTTATTCTAGATGTTTATTTTATTTAACCAGTTAATCGGTTGGCTGTACTTGCGATTTATAATTAAGTTTATACTTTAAGCTAATAATAGGTTCATTGTCTCCAACTTATAATAATGTGATTTTTATTGTTATAGGTCCATGTGAGGTGGAAACAGGACAGTCTAGTATTATAGTTGACATTGAGGAAAAGCAGAGGAGACCGTAAGTTCATTAGTTATATTTGTAATTTATAAGGTCTATATGGCATTCATCCAAGTTCCCTTCGTTTAAACGAAGATAATATAATTATATAATAATAATAATAATAATATCAGCCCTGTATTATATACTTGCCCACTGCTGAGCACGGACCTCCTCTACTGCTGAGAGGGATTAGGCCTTAGTCCACCACGCTGGCCTAGTGCGGGTTGGTAGACTTCACACACCTTCGAAATTCCTATAGAGAACTTCTCAGATGTGCAGGTTTCCTTACGATGGTTTCCTTCACCGTTAAAGCGAACGATAAATTCACAAAGAATACACACATGATTTTTTAGAAAAGTCAGAGGTGTGTGCCCTTGGGATTTGAACCTGCGGACATTCGTCTCGGCAGTCCGTTCCATATCCAACTAGGCTATCGCCGCTTACATAATAATATAGCTAAAATATATAATATAATATAATAATCATATAATAATTATATAGCTAAAACATAAAAAAAAACTATTTTCTGAATAAGGCGTCTAGACGCAAAAGAAATTTCATAGAGGTTTTATTTCTTGCAGAGGTTAACCAAAGCACGATACCAGCCGACCTTCCCATAGTGGGGGAGCCAGATGTAGATGTGATATTATCCACGGTGTTCCCTAAGGGCCCAACGCTGTTTCAGCTTGATGGAAAGCGTTTGCAGCTGCTGCAGCCGCTTGATAGGGACGCTGACAATTTGTCGCATATGGTATTTCAGGTAATTGGTATTTGAAACTCTAAACAGTTCGACAGAAAGTTTATTTTCAATTATTTGGAATGATTTGTTAGCGTGCTCCAAAATAGCTTTAAGGAATGAATTTCTTTCAGTGATATATCGCTTTAAGGAATCAGTAAAGTTACGAAACTATGTTAAAACTGGTAGGATTACATAACATTATTTATTAAGATTAATTGCCGTTCCGACTAGATTTCCTAAATTAATATATAGCTGTCATCTAACTATTCAGTAGCTGAGAACGATCTTTATCTTGAAACAATCTTTAAGTTAAAATCAGCTTTATATCAACGGGTTAGAATCATTTTCGCTATGATTTATCTTTCCAGTGTCGCAAACCTATCAGAAATCTGCATGCTATTAATCGCGATCAAATTGTGACGGCTAATTAATTAATAGAATCCGTTTGTAGTTGGTTTGTCAGGTGAAAGCCACGAAGAAGAGGCGGACCATACCGGTGATTGTCAGAGTGTCTGATATCAACGACAACGCGCCTATATTCCAAGGGACGCCGTATGAAGCCAGCGTCTCCGAGGTGGGTTTTAAACTTTAAGTAAATTGTATTAGAGGTTATATTTAGAATTTCTTTGGACGTATGACCTCAATTGATGTTTTTTTTGTTTGATAAGTTTCCATTTCCAGAAACTTATTCGTCCTTTATTACATTTTAAAATACGCATGAATACAATGCAATATAATTTCTCTAGAAGACCTAAATTACATACATATCACAATCGTCAACCGATTAATACTAATAAGGTTTAACATAACCCTTGTTACTTAACTTAAAAATACGGCTTCTAGAACGATAGTAAATATAGAAATAAAACAGCTTTCGTGGTCACGAGGCGGACCACGCAAAGCTGTAGTCATCGAAACGTCGAGAAAAAATAATAATATAAAAACCGCGACAAAATCCGTAATAACAGTTTTATTTCAATGTCTATACGCGTTGAGATAGTAAACATAATTATAGCTTTCAAGAATCGTTCAAATCTATAAAGGGACATTTCTAGAACACGCGCCTAGAATGTTCTGTTTCGGTCTAACTAGTGTAAGAAACGTTGACATGCAAATAGACTGTACAATTCACAGAAATACAGTATACCACATATTGTAACCTCCAATTATCTACCGCTAACCGTTTTAAGTATTGAGAGTAACCATAAACGTTATGTTATCTGTTATGTGGATTTACGGTATTTTGTTTTGCTTCCAATTTAGTATTGACAAGGATTAAATATTACCTACCTTGATTTTGTACAAGTTACCTTTTTATTGATATACTTATGGTGATAAAATTGTGAAGTTATCATACTAATCCATATTTTCTACTTCTTAAAATCAGTTTAAGGTATAAACTACAGTTTATGATTTCATATATTTGCAAAATTAGGAATAAATAAATTTAAAATTAAAATGATAATGCACAACCCTCTTAAGAATCGTAAAATATTTAAACTGAAATGCTCCGATATAGATATAGCTACCGAAATGGGCAGAACAGTCTTCACAAAAACAGTCCAGTAGTTAACAATTACAACACGAATAATTTTAGCTACAAAATTTACTTAATTACTACAATAAATAATCCTTTATCAACCTTTCAATCAATCAATATAAATCCTTTATCAACTTTATCAAGACTACAAACTATCAATCTCTTTACAGTTAGCACCAATTGGCACAACAATATTTGAAGGCGTCAGAGCTGTAGACATGGACGCCGGCGTCAACGGCCTAGCCGAATACTTCATTATACCAGGTGATAACGCCACATTGGAGAAGAACAATGCTGCGGATGGTTATGGATTCTTCGCGATTCCCCTGCCCCATGTTGGTCACGTGACTGTTAATAGAAGTCTGGATTATGAACGCACTCAGCAGTATCTAGTCACAATCGTCGCTGCTGTGAGTATCTACTGAATCTTTGAATTAGTTAAAATAATTGAGGAATTAAATTAGGAAGATTATTGTATGTTCCTAATGGATTTTTTGAATTTCTTTCATACATACATGATATCACGTCTCTGTCCCATGGTGATAGGCAAAGACTATGGATTGCCACTTTGCACAATTCTGGCATACTTCTCTCGCTTCCTCCACTTTTTATGCATTCCCGGTTCAGGGTACCTTTGACCTGGCCTTTACTAAGAATATCAGATATCTGACATTCGAAAGTTTGGTGCGGTCGGATTTTTTTTTCAAAATGCATTTAAATTAAAGGATAATTATATTTAATGGAAGAATCTCAAATGCTAATGATCAATTGATCGAAGTTAAACTAATATTTCAGGACCGCGCACGTGATACAAAGAGACGTCTTTCGAGCACCACCACGATGACAGTGACTGTTCAAGACGATGATGATCAAGACCCCTCTTTTATATACAAGGGCTGCACTTTACACGAAGGCGCTTGCTTTAATCCAGAATACACTAGCTATGTAAGTTACTATAGAAAAATATTTACAATATTATTAGGTTGCTAATGACAAAGACCTTTGTTTCTAGTTTGTACAGCTTTAGGACGAAGCTGTGATGACTTGTTAGACTGATATAAGTATTTGAAAATTGTCATTATGTAGAATGATACAGAAATTCTCAATCTTTATTTTTAACAATCAACCAGGTGATCTAACTTTTAATTAATAAAAATGTTTTGGGCAAAAATAACTAACATTTTAAACCTTTTTCTTGCGGCTTCGCTCGCATACATAGGACAAAAGTCCTTCTTTATATTTTCCCGGGATAAAACAGAGCCTATGTTTTAAATTACACTTTTAGCAATACGTCGATGAAAACTGAATTCGATTCCATGCAGTAGTTACTCCGTGATAAGTTTATAAACATACAAACAAACAAGCAGAAAGACAATAAATACCAACTTTGTCGTTTTGGATTTGTTGCTCTAAAAAGACCCCCCTCCTATATTAGTTTTTCTTCAAAATCTATTATATATAGACACCGGCCTGCTAGAATTTTAGTTATACAGGGTCATTTTGACATTCCGTTACTAAGTGAAACCACATATTCTTCGTATATATTAATGTTTTCAATCCGCACATTCAAGGTCAACAGTGGAGTACTAGCTGGAATCCTAACCATCGAACCAGAGAAGATCCAAGCAGTCGACATGGATACTTTAGACGCTAGGATACGGTACAGCATTGAGAGTGGCGAGCCAGACTCCTGGGCGACTTACTTCGCAATAGATCCTAACACAGGCGCTGTGAGGCAACTTGTTCCTGTTGATACTACTATTGCTAAGAAGTTTCAACTAGATATTAAGGTAATTCATAAAAAAGTTAAATTAGTGTTAATAGAAAGATAAATATTCAATCGATAAAACTATTTTTCGAATTTTATTGCGGTTTTTTATGTATTATAATTTTCTTCTGACGTTTCGAAGACTTTGCAGCCTTCATGGTCACGGGGGGATACTAAATGGGATAAAATCCAGAAAAATAGTTTTATTTTAATGGCTAACATTCGTGTAAATATTGAAGATAAACGCGTAGTTTTAAATAATGCATGAAATGTGAATTCGTACTTATTGTAATTAGCGAAATTGAGAGAAAGAAATAAGGATAAGTGTTGGATCAATATTTAATTTTTGATATGTTTGTAAGATCATGAAACCATCTTATTTTAACAAACAAATGCCAGTTTCTGAGTAACGACTTTGCAGGGGTCAAATCTTTGTAGTATTCTCGTATTTTCTACCCGATGTGGTAATAGCGCTGTTTCTCACGCCCTTTCACATTACGAACCAACGCCTTCCATGCCCGCATTCCCTATGGCCCAAGGTCTGGGCTTCTAAAATCAATCGACTTTCTATAAGCATTACTAATGACCACTGCCTTAGTCTGTCGCAATCTGATATATACCATAAGTATGTTAGTTCATAGTTCAGATTCCGGTGCACAACCTATTTGACAATATTGACCATTTACGTTTTCAAAACAGTATAGTATTGCTTCACATAATAAACTAATCAGCACCAAACAAAAACTGAAACACTCAAGCTTTCCTATTAATTTCACTTTTATTTTAAACACATTAAAGATAAAAACTTTTTTCTAAAATTATTCCTTCCTCATGGTCTGGAGATCCTTGTTAGAGAAATACCGCATATTGTCACATTAGCCCACTTGCACAATTAATTAGAAGAATATGCGCATTTTATTATAAATTATCTCACTGTTAGCTACAGTCCCTCTGTGTAGGAAGGGTGTGGGCCTTTACCTTTACTACGTTGGTGTAATGCGGGTTGGCAGGCTTTACACACCTTCGTAATTCAGTAAAATTTTTAGGTAGTTTTAAGTCTCCATGTTATACAATTGCAAATGATTTTAATTATACCATATTTTGCGTCTTAACTAAACAAATAAAAAGCTGTCCATTATTTTCTATTTTAGTAGTATATTAATAGAGTTCAACTTGATTTCAGGCTGAGGAAGTATCAGAAGCAAAGCGTTTCACTACAGCGAAGTTGACGATCACAGTGCGGCCGGTGGATGCAAGTCCGCCGGTGGTCGCCGCGTCATCAGACGAGGGGCAAGTTGAAGAGAACTCTCCTAAAGGCACCAAGGTCTTAGACGCCAATGGTGAACCTATCAAACTGACAGTTTCTGATCCTGATTTGGTTAGTATAATCGTTGTTTGGCTAATTAATAATAAACGACTAACAAGTGGCCGATGTTGTCAAAGTCCATTGGGCAAATATCAAAAATCTTGAACAATACTCACAAATGTCACGTCTTAATGAATTGAATTCAGTCTTCCTTGGATACATGGATTATTTCTATTATCACATAGTCTATTGCTGATTTAATGTGTATGGATTTTGAATAAAACAGCAACATAATAAAATCGGATACCGATAATAATTTGTGTATAACCAATAATATCTTTTTATTAAAATAATTTGAAATTCATGGATAATATTGCACCCTTGTCCAAGAGTAATATTCTTTGACCAAGAGTAAATCTTCTTTTTTTTAAATCAAAATAATATATTCCAGGGTCCTGGTGATCCGGTGCCAAAATACACATTCGAGCTGACGACAAACTTCTTCGACATCGACAAAGATGGCCACCTCGTGGTCAGTGATGAGACGCTTGATCGCGACCCACCGAATACTGGCAAATTTAGAATACAGGTGTGTTTACTAACTTTATATTGTTATATTTATTAGCGGTCGTCCATTGGTCGAAATTCGACTGTTGAATTTAATATATTATTATTTATTAATATGACGTTCAAGATGAGTAGTAACGTATCGTCATATACAGGGTGTCCAGGAATTGAACGATATCGCTGTACTTGCAAAACTCAATTGTAATTCCAAAATTTCGTTTTAGTAAGCGTCCCACCATTTTGGAGATATTTTTTTTTAAATACGTAACTATATTGTTCTCTCTAGCACTCATTATTCAGGTAATTGTAAGTTGGTCACTTTGTAAGTCGTGGATCAGTATTGAGATAGGTTGTAACTCGACAAGAAATTGTTCCGCCTTAAACAAGGCTTTTAATTATCTAATTAATAAAAATATATCTCTTTTGGACTACTAAGAAAAAATGCTTGATTAATCTCTATTATTTGTAGGTTGTAGCTCGAGAAGCTAACGGTGGCGCGGCTTCGGCCCCGTACTCATTAGCCGTACATTTGATAGACCAGAATGATAACGCGCCGGTCATTCCGAAGACACCACCCATCACCGTGCCGGCGAGCTTGGAGCCCACACCTGTCCATAAGGTAACGAGTAATCAAAGTTATCTTGACAGGTAAAACTAAATTATGATGGAAAAAAATATGCGTTTTAAGTACTTTTTTCCGCGAGGAAAATCATTTTATCCCTACCAGCACTAGAGGGTAAACGAAACCTACTGATTTTTTGAGTAGAACGAATGTGGTAAGCGCCTGAAAAGTCAATAACAATTTTTTTTATTTACACGGCATATTGATCTCACTGCACCTGATGGTAATTGGAGTGGAGTCAAGTAGAATGTCGATTGAAGAGAGATGGTTAACCTTCGATAGTCGACATAATGCCAGCTTTTTGGATATACACAGACGGATCCCGGGACGCGACACACTCACGTGGGCCACTACGGCGGGTTTTAACACTTGTGTGTGTGTACGTTTGTTGCTATCCAGGCAGTTACAAAATATATCCCACCACTATATAGATATACGTACTGAAATTAAGCTGGTTTCAATCACGATAATAGACATTACGGTGGTAGCTACCAGTGGCGAAGCGTCCATACAAGCCGATTCCTACCGGGTTACCTTTTGTAAATTAACTTAAAATAATAAATGATAAACATAACTATATAATAATAGTGTATTCAAACAAGTCATCCTATACTTATTTCATTAAATCAATACTTCAACGATTACGGTACATAGTTCATATTATCAATTCGTTAAATCTTAACTCGCGCGCAGTGCTCGCGCCTTATAGTGTTCGAAGTGAACCCGGCCGCGCATAGCTTCCCTCGCGATATTGTTGTCTCTTTCCCACGCAGCGCGGTGTCTTTGTCTAATCTTTTGGGGCTTAATGTTGGGCCATTGGCGCGAAATTTTTAATAATTTAGAATGTATAATATTAGTGTTTGTGTATAGTGTGCTTTATAAATTTTGTTGGGCTCTTTTAAATAAGTACCTATGTTCAAAATATGTGATTATTTGTTAAATTTAGAGTTTAGAAATAATGTTTATGTTAGAAGGAAATTATTATGTATTATAATATTTTATTGATTTTAATTTATTGTGAACAGCGTATTACATGTTAACTGTAGAAAAAAATATTTCCTCGGGTTACCTTTTGAAAATTTTCACCCTTCGCCACTGGTAGCTACCCACACGGCTCGCATACAACATACCAGACCCGTTTACAGGAATTAATAAACAAAACTTGTGTTGCAGGTGGAGGCGGTAGACATTGACGAGGGTGAGAACGCTCGCATAACATACAGTCTGTACCACGTGTCTAACAACGGCGCCAACAAGTTCACTATAGACCCTAACACGGGTGTTATATGTAAGCACGTATTGCACACTACCATTATAGCCGGCAAGCAACTTGAGCACACTATGTCATGATGAGGGATTTTGTACATTACTGTAGCTACACTATCTATGTTTGTAGCTACATTTACGTACAAAAATAAATTCACTAATCGGTTACTACCAATCACCCATTCACATACTTGTGAAGATAGTTGTTTGTCGGCTTTTATACTACTGTGGTTCTTTTGAAAACTGGTAGGAAAATGAACTTTGTTGTATTTGTTTGAAGGTCGTTTTTGTTTTTTCGGATTCTCTTTATGCCAGGTATATTTTATTGGAAAAAAAAATCTATTAATATTTGATGTTTTTATCATTTTCAATAGAACCATATGTTTATTTTAATATGTATTATACTCATATTTTAATGGTATTTACGTAAATTATTAATAATTCATTTAAATATCTTTACCAATAAATTGTGTTTGTTGCCTGCAAAAAAAGGTAATTAAAATTTCTTAAAATATACTTACTCAATTCTTTGCACGTTGTGATTTTTAGTGTACACTGAGATAGTTTGAAAAGCATGTTTAATTGGGTACATTAGCGTGATACAGCATGTTGCGTTATACACAACAGCACTTTTTGAATATATTTTTTTAACTTAACAAGCTATATAATATCGACGTAAGAGATATTGCGTCCTTCAACGAGCGCTGGACTTTATATTTATACTTTAAGCAGTTAGTATCTTACTAGATGCTTACATCAATTAACATAGGCCGCGCTGGAACAAGACACTAGGGCAAAACTTTACTCTAAAAAACTCCACATTAATACTTAAAGCTGCAGAGTTCGTTTGTTTGATCGCGCTAATCTAAGGAAGTACTGAATCGATTTTGAAAGTTTTTACTTAAAGGATTTTTTATATTTCTCCTGAATGCTTTAAACTACTTTTTTCGCAGAAAAACTTTTACACGCAGACAGAGCCGCAGGCAAAAGCTAGTCGTAAAATAAATTTATAGGTGTATGAAGGTCCATGCGAGGTCGCCTCCGTTCGTGTAGACTGTCAATTATTCCTAAAACAAACTTAAATGACATTACAGCAAGCACAGGCCGCTTACAAGCAGGGGAACAGTACAGTGTAACGATCCGAGCCAGTGATGCCAAGGGACTCAGTTCCCAGGGTATAGTGGAACTGCGAGTGGCCCCTGGCCCTAATACCAAGGCTCCGGCGTTCACTGCGAGGGACTACTACGCGCCGGTGTCAGAGGGCGCTGCTATCAACTCTACTGTTACCACTGTTACTGTAAGTTACATAATTCACGAGCAAATTACTTGTCTGATTGAGCGCTAAAACCCGTAAAAGCGACATTGAATTGCATATTGAGTATATATAGTCCTTAAAGCTTTTAAAGTCAAATAACAATTTTTGTTCATTACTGTATGATGAAAATATGTAAGACATCACTAAGTACAGATATTAATAAATATTTAATGGCAGTTACTTCGTGCTTTAATTTATAATCAAAAAATCATGCCCTTCAAAATTTTAAATCAAACATTTTAAACATATAAGCAATATTTTTAAACCTAAAAACAAAGAATGGAAATATGTAATATTGTAAATTTCCAGGCGAAGGATCCAGAGAATGAACCGGTGACGTACTCGATAGTGTCCGGCAACGATCTCCGTCAGTTCGCGATCGGATCAAACACCGGCATTATCACTGTCATCAGAAGTCTAGACAGAGAGGTCCTTACGCGATATCAACTGGTAAGTCTTACAAGTCGATTGCAGGGACGTCGGCCTCGGGCAGGCCGAGAATTGAAAGGGGGGGGGGGGGGTATATGGGGCTAGATTTAATCCAGTTTGGAGGCCTGTCTAATTAATAAAATAATTTGCAAATTCCAGTTTAGTGCTCTGTTTAATTAATCAAATAATTAATATATTATTAAAAAACGATTTTTGAAAACGATGTATTAACGCGGTATAGGATAAAAAGGAGGGGAATCTTATTGCATTAAATAAAAACTAGAGTCCAACAAAATAATCCCATAACCTGAGTTTGACTAAATAAAAATAACTCTGCTCGTGGAAATACTGATATTTTCATCAACTTATCTTGATTGGTGTTATAATAATTAATATTTCCAGATGGTAAAAGCTGAGGATCCAGGAAAACTAGCGAGCACGGCCACTGTTAACATCAAAGTAACAGATATCAACGACAATAACCCCAAGTTCGACGAAGACTCATATCTGTTTCATGTTAAAGAAGGTATGTGTACTAGACAAAGATTTTCTACAAATATTAACATTGTCTGTTCGCGATGAACAAAAGAAAAAATTGGTATTTAGAAAACTGGTTTTTAATTTCTTTTTACAATGTGCGCGTAATGTCGTCGCAGTACAAAAACTGAAAAGAAAGTGTATGAGTGAACGGCTGTGGTGCGAGCGGTGCGTTTTTTGTGACGTCTTTGTGACGTAGATGCGTGTGGGCAATGTAATTGGTGGAGTTTATGGCTCGATATAATTCAAAATTAAATTCGCCTTAAAGTAAAGGCGATACGGTCGACATTAGGGAATTCCGGCGTCGACATTGTCATTAGCATTTATTGAAATAAAAAATACAATGAGAGAAATAAGAAAATGCATTTCAATTTGCTCTGTTTCAAATACGCTATATTGTTAAACTGAAGCAAATTTGATTAAAATTAAAAGAACTATTAATGACTACAGAAATACTTTTACAAAAATATTACCAACCAACCAACCGGTATGAGTGTCAATGACTAACCGCCACGCTCTGTCAAACGGTCAATGTTTTATAGCAAAAAGTGTCAAAAATACCCTCACAATAATATTTTTATTCTAAAAATATTTTTAAATGATTGTATTATCCTAAAATCTCTGTAATATTCATATTAAATTCAATGTAGTATGTACTTGTTAACCTTCTGTTGAAGTTTCTCCTAAATATTAAATTATCACTGTATGTTTTTGTTTCTAGGCGTCTCAGGTGAATTTGTTGGTTATGTTCACGCCACTGATGCTGATGAGGGGGTAAACGCGATGATAACTTACAGTATACCGACGCACCTACCTTTCTCCATAGATAATAGTACAGGCATGATTAGTACTCTTACGAAACTTGACTATGAAAAAACCAAGGTGAGTAACATTGAATATACATATAGTGGCGAAAGGTACATTAATCCGATTCCTGTCGGCTTCCCTTTTATTATATGTGTTAGCAAGCTTTTAAAATAAAATATATTATTAATACATAAATATTTACGCCTGTGTTCATAAACGTTATTTATCTAAGGACGGAGCATTGCTGTTATAACAAGTCTGTTTCTCAGCTTTGTTTATCTGACAGCTTGCTGTTTGTTGCCGTCAGCACTGAGAAACAGACTTGTTATCATAGTAAAGATAGAGCTTAGATAAATAACGTCTACGAATAAGGGAATAAGTCTAAAAAATATTACTGTATCGGTGCATTGTAACTAATTTAATCTCATACTACTTGTATGTGGTTTTCCTAATGGAACAATAAACTCACAAAATAACATTATTGATCACAATACAAGCAAGCTACGTTAAGACAATGACAATTTTAAAACTGTCGAATCAACTGATAGTTTCACCTAGACGAAAAACGAATTTAAAAAAAGTATTATAATAAATATTTGTAATTGTTTCCAGGACTACTCGTTCGTAGTGACGGCGACAGACGGCGCCGTGGACAAGCGGCTCGGCACCGCGTCCGTCACCGTGCAGGTGCAGGACGTGCCCGACGAGGTGCCCATGTTCCCACTGCCGCTCTACTCCGTGCATGTACCCGAAAATGTACCTAATTACCCCGTCGTTAAGGTTCAGGTTAGTGTTCTTTAATTACCACTTAAAATGTTTGCTAATAAGGGATTTATATATTTTTTTTATAATTTTACAAATTTTAGTAAAGTTGACTAGATACAATATTGCTTTTAAATTTAATTTTTTTTTGTATCTTTATTTTTATTAAAAAAATCCATAATCACTCTACATAGACCAAAATTTGTTGCTCATATTGTATCTAAGTAATTAGTACTAAAAGAAATTATACCCTTTTCAGTAGTAAATAAATAACTCAGAATTAACAAATTTCTTATTTCCAGGCAAAAGATCCAGACACAATTCCAGAAATAACATACACTATAATGATCGGAGACACCGATTTATTCTCCATCGACAGAAAGAGTGGGTTAATTAGAACTTTAAAGGCACTAGATAGAGAAATAGCGGCAAGACATGAACTCATAGTAGGCACTGAGGAAAACAATGAGCAGGGACCAGGAGCAACCACTACTGTCGAGATATTGGTCGATGTGAGTTTCATCTCCATACATATATTAAAATACGATAGTAACTCTCTTACGTTTTCTCGGCCAAACTACTGAACCGATTTCGAACAATTTTGGTATGTTAATAGTTTGAAGAACGTAGTTAGCTTTTTATAGGCGAAGGGGTGAGCAAAAGTACCATTATAGTTAACGCGGTTCTGCTCATGAGAATTTCCCTGGGTATAGACGTCCTCGTGTATTGTTTGTAAAAAAGTAATTGTTAATCCAATATATGGACTATTGTTAATCAAATTCCATCGAAATCCGTCCGTTTTAAAGAACACAAAGTCGATATTGCTTTGCCCAAAACGCGCAAATATATTGACGAACAAAAAAACATTACAAACTTTCGAAATTATTTAAGTACGATGTGTTTCGTTGCTAATTTCAGGACAAAAACGATAACGCACCTATATTCACGTCAGTGATCCGTCCGGTGACTATCGAGGACTCCGCCTCCATCGGCAGCATGGTGCAGACCGTCGTGGCCGTGGACTCCGACGACACCGCGCCCAACAACCGCGTGCGATACAAACTCGTCGGCCGCGGAAGGTTCTCCAAGTACTTCCACGTCGAGCTCGGACTCCGGCGTGCTGAGGGTCCGCGACGACTTGAGGAAGGAGACTGATAGCGAATATACGGTGAGCACTGCGAATTTATTATGGCTAACTAGTGAAAGATCCAGCACTTCAAACA
>NW_023594548.1:0-13518 GCF_014839805.1 Manduca sexta | reverse complement strand
AATGCCATTTAAATTAAGTAGCCTGTTAAATTTAAGTAGGCCTCAGACAAGTTGGTTGGTTGAGTAGCGTTTCAGTATTCGGGCGTAAATCTCTCACCCAAAAGTCTATTGTGTTTAGATAAGCCGAGCCTTGTCAGGCTAACACACGTATGTCATAACTATAAAAACACAGTTTATATGCTTACACACATAGGTCGGTCGGCAATAAGAACCTTGATGTACTAGATTTTTAATAGTGTCGTTGACCACAAAAAGTAATGGGATACCTAAGGAAAAGTAATAGGACACAAATTAGCGATTTTTGGGGTTTAGTAACTCAAAGGAACCATTATAGTTTCACTTAGTTGTTCGTTTGTCAAGATCTTTTTTGTCAGGAACGCGTTCGGCTGTCATGTTGAAACTTATAGCAGATACTCAGCCTATGGTCTTTTTCAATTGTAAAAATATAAAATTTGTAAAAGATATGACTGTTTATGATGCATATTTTGCGATTTTACAAAAATTGTTGGATATGGACGGCAATAAAACAGGCTCTTCTATTATTTTACCTTTATAATTTTATTCTATTTTACTTGTTACATTAAATCACTCGTCATCCATCTTGTATGTATTTTCAATTAAACCAAAGAGAATACCATAGCCAACATCATCATAACGTGGGCAGCAAACGCGGTAAGTACAAAATCACCATTTTAACACACCTCCTTGATTTTGTAACTTAACTACAGTACAAGTTTACATAATTTTAATAGACTACTAATTTCAAACTAACCAAATTAAATTAACATTAAACACTTTATGACATCAATCAAAACATTTCACAACTAAACATTTTCTTCAATAAACATTACAAATTAAACATGAGTTTCATTTATACCTCATCATCATTTCTAACCCCTAGCAAATATCTGAATTTTTTATGTTTAGCTTTACAAAGAGACTTTGTTAAAATGTCAGCAATTTGTTCCTCAGTATTAATTTTACATACATTAATTATACCTTTCTTTTCAAAGTCATGAACAAAGTGATAGCTTATATCAATATGTTTAGAATTTTTACAAAATTTACCATTTTGAGACAAAGCAATGGCTCCAGTATTATCCTCATAAATTTTGATACAGTTAATTACTACATCTAAGTCACTTAACACTCCCTTTATAGGTAGCACCTCCTCAACACAATCTGCTAACGCATAATATTCAGCATGAGTTGAAGCCCTTGAAACTAATTATTGATTTAGTGATTTCCAAAATAATGTATTTCCATATACTTTAATGACAATTCCTGTGGTGGACTTTCTATCAACAATATCTGCCCCCCCAATCTGCATCAACATAGGCATCCATTATATTCTCATAATTTGCATTATAGTTTAACTTAAATTTTCTGGTGTTATACAAGTATTTCAGAACACGTAGAGCATATTTATAGTGAGTTTCATCATAACTGTTTTGAAAACGACTTAGATAGTTCACAGAATAAGAGATATCTGGACGTGTTCCATTTGCCACATATAGTAAAGCTCCAATCAGGTTACGGTATTTAAAATTTTCATTAATTTTTGCAGATGGTTCCAATTTTAAGTTTATCTCCATAGGTGTTTCATACCCCTTTGAATTAATTATTTGAAATTTAGATGCAACATTTTTATATATTCTTCTTGGCTTAAGTACATCTTCTTTTCTTCCTTTTTGTATTCTATGTTAATTCCTAAATACTGTTTAATTCTTCCAAGGTCTTTCATTCTGAATTTCTTATTTAACATATTTTTTACTTTTAATACAGTTAATATTTGAGCTAACCACAAGCAAATCATCAACATAGAGTATTATATATACCTTTTCATCTCTTATACATCCTGTATATAGGCAGTAATCATGATCAGATCGCTTGAATGATATTTCCTCCATAAAATTGTGAAAGCATTCATACCAATCACGTGGACTCTCTCTCAATCCATATAATGATTTCTTTAATAGATAGACTTTGCCTTCTTCTATTTCATAGCCATCAGGCGGATAGATGTACACTTCTGATTTAATATTTCCATTTAAAAATGCTGTTTCCACATCCATTTGTTCAATTTCCCATCCATTTAGACATGCTGTAGATAATACAATTTTTAATGTAGTCATTCTTGCAACTGGTGAGTATATTTCTTCATTTTCACTGTATATCTGTTGAAATCCTTTTGCAACTACACGAGCTTTGTAGTTTCCATTGGATTTGATTCTGTATATCCACTTAACTTCTATTATTTTCTTGTCTAATGGTTCTTTAACTATTTTCCATGTGTTATTTTCTTCTAAGCTTTGTATTTCTTCATCCATTGCCCTTTTCCATTTCTTTGACTCTGAACTATTAATAGCTTCCTCATAGTTTTCCGGTAAGTTTACATTACAGAAATTGGCATGTACCACATAGTCTTTATATTTTTTTAGGCATTTTTCTTTGTTCTTTTTATTCTTATTTCTTTCACCTCTTTATTATCTTCTTTCTTATTTTCTTCTATTTCTTTGCACTCAACATTTTCCTCATCTTCTTGATCATTCCTATCATTTCTTGGGTTCTCATCTTCTGACTCCTGTTTCATATCATTATCTTCATTATCAGTTTCTTTACCACAATCAAAATTTATATATTGGGGCCTTTTTTCAATAAATGTTACATGACGACTTACAATTACTTTATTTCCTATTAAAATTCTGTATCCCATATCCGAATAACCAACTAATATGCCCTTTTCTGCTTTTGGATACAATTTTGATGTTCTCCGCTGTTCTGGTGTTCGAACAAAAGCTTCGCTTCCATATATTTTCAAATTTGTCACATCTGGTTTTCTTCCTAAGAATATTTCATATGGTGTCCTTTTTAATCAGTGTATTTGTTAACAATCTATTCCCCAAATATGCAGCGGTTCTAACACATTCCGGCCAATAATATTTATCGATCTTTGCTTCAGCTAATAAACATCTCGCTCTGTCCATTACTGTCCTATTATATCTCTCAGCTACTCCATTTAATTGATGTGTATATGCAGGGCAAGGTTTTATGTAGATACCTTTTTGTTTTGAAAATTCAAAAAAATTTCTGTTCAAATATTCTGTACCATTGTCACAGCGAATCTCCTTAACTCTTTTTCCTGTTTGATTTTCAACTAAATTAACATAATTCACAAAACAATCATACACTTCACTTTTTGAATTAATGCAGTACACTTTAGCTAACTTACTAAAATCATCAATAAAGCTAACAAAATATTTTCACCACCAAAACCTATGGGATTTATTGGGCCATTTACATCAGTATGTATTATTTGAAGCAAGTCAGTAGTTCTACTTTTCTTATTTGAATTAAATGGTAAATTAGACATTTTATTTTCTAAGCATATTTCACATTGATAATAATAATCATTTTCAATTTTCTGTGGCAAACCGATACATAAGTTATTTTCACATAATTTACTTACATTATAAAAATTTGTATGACCAAGAATTCTGTGCCATTTTTCCTTTTCTGACATACCTACACTTACATATGAGCTTGGACTAACATTTTCATAGCTTACTTTTCCTTTTAATAAAAACAATTTATTTTTCTTTGTTGCACATGCTATTTGATTGTTATTAGGGCCATATATCTGTGCATTATCATTGTTAAACAATATTACATTATTATTAGAAGTTATACTAGATACACTTAATAGATTTTGTCTCATAGTGGGTACATAATAAACATTATATATTTTAGTTTTTAGCCATTGACCTTTTACATTGAAGTACATTAATATGTTACCTATTTTATTAGTTTTCAAAGAAAAACCATCACCCACCCTAATATCAACTGGATTATTTAAATTTTATACTCACAAAATATTTCATTATTTATAATATGGTCCGAGCAACCACTGTCCAACAACCAAGACACTTCATTCTGCATGTCACAGTTCTTACTTACTACTTGAGAAGACATTACTTCAACATTAAATGAGTTTGTAACGGGAGCACTCTGCACAACGGATGTTCCTGCCGTACCACCAGATTGCCATCTTCCTGATGTACCTTTGCCTCCTCGATGTTGACCTCGACCTCTGAAATATCTGTTTCCTCCAGTTCCAGTTTCCTCTCCATGCAGGTCGCACTTGATTTTGCCTTGTTGGACAATTTCTCTGATAGTGTCCCGGGTTTCCACAATTATAACATTTCTTTTCCTCTTTTCCTGCGCGAAATGCTTGCGACGACGCTTGTGTACACTTCTCTGTCTCTTTTATTTTTTGTGTAAGTAATAGCTTCGACTTTACATAATCCACCGATTTTTCCTTGTCTGGTAATGCATCCACTATGTCCACTATTTGAGAAAAGGACTGCGGTAGGCAAAGCAACAAGTAGTTTAGCTTGTCCTCTTGTGTAACTATTTCTCCACTGCCGATTAGGTTATTTATGTGTGCCTCGAACTTGTTTAAAAACTCAGCAGGATCATCATGTTCATTCATTTTAAGTCAAGTAGGCGTCTTTTGCTCAAAAGTTTATTGGTTGAGCTTTTCGTCGCATAAATGCTGTCGAATTTGTGGATCATTTCCTTCGCAGTTATTTCGTTAATTATAAGTTCGAGTTGTGAATTCGAAACGCTGTTCACTATATAGTTTTTAGCTTTAATTTCTTTCGTCTTCCAATTTTGCTCGGTTATATTATCTGGCCTGTTCTGCAACTCGATCACTTCATAACAGTCTTTCATTTCTAAGAATAGTTTGAGTCTAAATTTCCATTTGTCATACGCCGTGCCGTTAAAAACTTGCAATTTAAGTTCTTCTTTTCGTCCATTTTGCTGACAATCACTAACTTCTGCTACCATGTTAGGATATGGACGGCAATAAAACAGGCTCTTCTATTATTTTACCTTTATAATTTTATTCTAACTTTTACTTGTTACATTAAATCACTCGTCATCCATCTTGTATGTATTTTCCTAATTAAACCAAAGAGAATTACCATAGCCAACATCATCATAACGTAGACAGCAAACGCGGTAAGTACAAAATCACCATTTTAACAGAAATAAAATGTATAGGGTACTTCCTGTTGATATATAATCATAAAATTCGGAAAAAAGCAATATCTAACAGTACGTGTGAAAGAAAAAAAAATGTATTCCGTAAATATAATATACTTTAAACTATTGAATGGGTTTTCTTGTTCTTTGACAGAGTGTAATTGAGAGCAGAATATAGGCTTTGTTTCATGAAGTCGGATATAAGTAAAGTACTTATAATAAAACACACACATTAATTTAGAGATTCAAAATACTTTTACCTACTTGGCAGCTTTTAAGCGTGCAAGCAACTTTGCTATAAGTTCATATCAGGAGAAATATATGAAGTATATTTTTCGTTGTTTAGTGAAAAGTATAATTGTAAAATGTAGCTAGATATTGTAACTTTGACTTTTCGTATGACTAACACCTTAGCCCCGTGAGCATGAAGGCTGCAAAGTCTTCGAAACGTCGCGTCGGGAGAAAATTATAATATAAAAGTCGCGCTAAAATCCGTAAAATAGTTTTATTTTAACAGCTTAAAGAAAATTAATTTCATCGAAATCTCTTATTTTATTTTCCAAATTATGTTATAAAATCGCGATAAAATCCGTAAAATAGTTTTATTTTAACAGCTTAAAGAAATTTAATGTCATCGAAATCTCTTATTTTATTTTCGTTTTCATAGTCTTGCGGTTACCCTCAATACGCTAAAATGAGATAATTCGGGTATAAAGGTTATATAAGTACGGATTACATGCATAGGTATCTATTGTTTACAAAACCATCAAGCCATTCGTTTGTCACTGGGACGCATTTGCGACTGTTGTGTACGGAATTGCGCCATCTAGCGGCACCGCAGGTAGAAATATAAAGACTATAAAAACACAAGGTTTTAGTACGTCGTACGAGCTTTTTTTTTAACCGACTTCAAAAAAGGAGGTTGTCAATTCGACTGTATGTTTTTTTTGTGTGATACCTCAGAACTTTTGATTGGGTGAAGGGATTTCAATGATTCTTTTTTTATTTGAAAGCTGGTGCTTCTCGTGTGGTCTCATATAAATTTCATTGTTGTTGTACATTTAACTTCGGAGATACATCGGAAAACTATTAAAATGGTGTCGTCAACTAGTAGAAGACCCAGAGAAAATAAGGGGATATTGCAGTGGCGCAAAGGGGCCGTGGGAAGATTCTAATATAGTCTAAAAAAGACAAAAAAACACGCCATTTATGTACTTAAGGAAATTAAAAATGAAATTCGTTTAGTTTTAATTTTTTTTTGTTATAATTAATAGGTACTGTAATCATTTTATCACGTGTGCGAAAAATTAACGTATTTCAGTAAGGCCTAATTTCAACATGCTCTGTTAGTTACTTTAACGGCTTATTAAATAATTTAACTGACTGTTAAGGTTTTTAAGTGTCCCACCATGCCCTAACAGATGATTATCTTCCCTAATCAGGCATTAAATTTAATTACCGCTTTAGCGTTCCGTTAAAGTCATAACAGATGATTATAAACGTCAGAATGGCCACAATTACAGAATTTACAGAATTATTTTCGAAGTCATCTTCGAAGAGATAGATGTTGTTGGGGACTGTATTAAAACTTCCACGGATTTGTTCACTGGTTTATTTCGAATCTGCTTATCTCGTACCAATTTTCTTATTCTGCCTCGAACTACAAACTACGCATACAATATCCCGACTTACATACTAGTTTAGGAGGCACTACAACGCACGGGTGTGCCTCCTACGCACTTTTCGGTCATTGGCCCGCCGTTTTTCCCTCGTTGGCGCGTCCGTCGCTCTGATTGGCCGTAGGGTTCTGGTGGGCGGGGCGTCGTTCCATGATGCGCCGGCGCCGGGTCCTCGTCGAGCGCGCGCAGTGCGCGCCTCAGTCGCGCGGCGACCGCCGTCCCGCGACGTTGCTCCTCTGGATGCGGCGTTGACGGGTCGCTCGCTGAGCGTGCGGCGCGCGGGCCTCAGTCCCGCTGCGTCCGCCGTCCCGTAACGTCGCTCCTTAGGCAGCGTCGTCGACGGGCCTCAGTGTCACGGCGGCCGCGAAGTCGTCGTGTCGCTAACATCCTCCCCGGCGTAGCTCGCGCAGCCTCCTCCTCCGGGTGCAGCACGACGATCTTCGTCACCGGGCGTCGAAATACGCCGCTCTTTGTCTTGACTTCAGCGACTCGTATGGCTCCGTCGGGTCCCTCGAACGTGCGCTGGACGATCCCCAGCGGCCACACGTTCCTCGGCAGCTGTTGGTCGGCGATGGCGACCACGTCGTTCACGCGCAGCGGACGAACTCTTCTTGTTGACTCGCCGCGGGGTACCAGGGTCGGTAGGTACTCCGCTATCCACCGGCGCCAGAAGTTGTCCGCCAACGCTTGCGCCGCTCGCCATGCCCGTCGATCGACGTCTTCACAGGGTCCGATTGTGGGAAGGCCCGATGATGAGCCCAACAAAATTAGATTGGGCGTGAGCGCCTCCGGGTCCCTCGGGTCGACGCTCACGTGGGTCAGTGGTCTTGAGTTGACTGAATGTTCGGCTTCAGCCAACAACGTCCGTAGGGTTTCTTCGGACGGCGCCTTTTCCTTTAGGGTGACGGTTAGTGCGGTTTTGACTGATCGCACCAACCGTTCCCACGCACCTCCCTGGTTGGTGCGCCCGGAGGGATGAAGCGCCACTCCATCCGATGCAGCAGCCCGACGTTGCGTAGCTCGGGTTGCCACTCCTTGTAGGCCGCTCGTAGCTCTTCATCCGCTCCCTGAAGTTTGTGGCGTTGTCGGAATACATTATTTTCGGCCATCCTCTTCTTGCTGCCGTCCTGCGCAACGCCATGATGGCCGAATCCGTTGACAGGGATGCGGCGAGCTCCAGATGTATGGCGCGTGTCGTTAGACAGGTGAACAGCGCGCCCCAACGCTTCTCTCGCCGGCGTCCGATCTTCACTATCATCGGCCCGAAGTAGTCCACTCCGCAGTTGGAGAAGGGCCGATGATACGGGTCCAAGCGGGCACGGGGTAGATCTCCCGTGGCCGGTGGCTGCGGCTTCGTGCGTCGCACCTTACACAGTGCGCAGTCTCGTTCCACGGTGCGCACGGTGGGCCTCAGGTGTATTATCCAATATTTTTGCCGCAGGTCGTTGGTCACGCGCTCCCTATTTGCGTGACCTGCGGCACAGTGTTCTTGCAGCACGATGAGCTTCGTGACGGGGTGTCGGCCGTCCAAGATGACCGGTCGTTTGGCGTCATCCGGGACTGTGGCTGCTCCGATGCGTCCCCGGACTCGCAGCACGCCATCTTCTAACACCGGGTCCAGCTTGAATAGCCGACTCGTCCTTTGTACCGGCTGGGAAGACTTCAATCGTTGCAGCTCTTCCCCGAAGCTCTCCCTTTGCGCCTGTTGCATTAATAACAGCTCCGCCCGCTTCAGGTGTCCCACTTCCAGGTGTGGTGTCTTGCGTCGCGCGATGTCCGCGAACGCCAAGACTCTCGCCGTGGCTCGCACCAATGTTTCATACTTGGAGAAGCGGGTCGGGTCGGGCAGCCAGCGTTCCTTTCCGGGCTCTCTGTGATGTGCAGGACCTCTGCTTCGTCGTCCTGACTTCCGTCTCTCGTGGGCCATGATTGTTCGGGCTCGAGGAGGAAATCAGGTCCCCGGAACCATCGGCTGTCTTCACTCACGGCGTCGCTCCGAAGTCGAGTGGCTTCATCGGCGACGTTGTGCGTCGTGGGTAGCCATCGCCACTCACTTTGTCGGTGAGCTCGGCGATCTCCCGCAGACGATGCGCGACGAAGGGTGTGTACCGTCGCTCGTCGTTCCGGATCCAGTGGATGAATGTTGTGGAGTCAGTCCAATATATAGTTCTCTCCGCCACGATGCGATGCTCCTTCTTCACTGCGTCAGCGAGGCGCGCCCCGATTACCGCCGCTTGCAGCTCGAGGCGGGGTATCGTTTGCGTCCGTCGCGGTGCCACCTTCGCCTTGGCGGCCACCAAAGAGAGTGTAACGTTCTCTTGGCCGACCATCCGCCAATACGCCACCGCTGCGTAGGCCTGCTCGCTGGCGTCGCACATAACGTGGAGCTCGATGCGTCGCTCGTGGCTCGTCGGTCCATAATGTCGGGGAATGCGCAACTGGCCGATCGCCGACAGTTGCGACAACCACGTCGCGAACAGCTTGCCGTCTTCCTCTGGCACCCGTTCGTCCCACGACATCTTTAAGCGCCATAAGTTCTGAAGGATGATCTTGGCGCGAATGGTGTACACGCTGAGAAGTCCCAGTGGATCGTAGATCGACATGACTGTACTGAGGGCTTCTCTCTTGGTGGGCGTGCGCACTTGCGTTTTACTTCTTTCGGGACTCGGCTCATTGCTGTGTTGAATCCCAGCTCGTCTCGCTCCGGGTCCCACCGCAGTCCCAATATCTTGCTGTGTTGATGTTCTCCCCAGTTGCGTGGGCTGATTCGAGCGCAACTCTGGGGCACGTCGCGAAGCACACTCTCGTCGTTCGAGTTCCAACCGCGCAGAGTGAATCCCGCCGCCGCGTGCACCGTCTTCATTTCCTCTATGGCTTCGTGCGCTTCTCCGGGTGTATCGTAGCTGGCCACCAAGTCGTCCATATAGTGATATTTGGTGATGGCCTCCGCTGCTCTGGGATACAGCTGCGCATGCACGTTGGCGTTGTGATTCCTTACGAAGTGCGCCATGAATGGTGAACTCGCTGCACCGAAGATCATGCTGGTCATCTTAAATCGCTGCGGCGGGTTGGTTCGGTCGTTACCGCGCCACAGAAATTGCTGCGCTGACTGATCTTCGGCACGGATCTTGATTCGCAGGAACATTTCTTGTATGTCCGCTGTGACTGCTACAGCGCTCTCCCGGAACCGAAACATTATTCCGGGCAGAGACATCAACATGTCAGGGCCTTCCAGTAAGTGGTCGTTCAGACTCACCCCGTGACTTGTCGCCGCTGCGTCGAACACCAACCTCTGCTTGCCAGGGCTTGTTCGGGTTCTGCACCGCGAAGTGAGGGAGGTACCAACAGACGGGGCTCGATGATTCTGACCCGTCGCACCTCACTGCGTATCCTTTTTCTATAAGGTTATTCACCTGTGCAGTATATTCGCGGGCAAATTCAGGCGAGGCGTCCATCTTGTGCTCGATTTGTCGCAGGCGTCGAAGTGCCGCGTTGTAGCTCGGCGGCATGGCGGTGTTGTCTTGTCGCCACGGCAAGCCGACTTCGTACCCGCAGTCTATCTTCCTTATAGACGTCTTCAATGTGGCGATGGCTCGTCGATCTGCGTCACTCACTCTCGGTTCTGGTGTGACGCCGAGCGCTTCTATTTTGAAGTGATCTTCCACGAGGTTATGCAGTCCGTCGTGCTCCCGCTCGTATATATGAAGCACGTTTTCTTTCTTTGTTATGACGCTACGTGGTAACGTACCGTGCACCACCCAGCCGAGTAGCGTCCTTGATGCAGCCGGTTCGTTGCGGCCGCCAACTCGCAGTTCTCGCGACACAATGTGCTCCCAATGATCCGCGCCCAATAAGATGCCTGGGCGCGCTCGTTCATAGCACAATTCTTCCGGCAGGTCCCTTAAATGCTTCAACTTCATAAGCACTGCCGGAATGGTCTGTTGGTGCAGTTTCAGGTGCTTTATTGTTCTTGCTCGTATTGAGTGTGGCTCGTCTTCTGTCACACCTCTAATTCGCACCGTCACCAACTTGCTGGCTTTTTCCTTTTGAGCCATGTTAACGCCGCTTAGGTGCAGTGCTTGTGTAGGGCCGTCTGCACCTATCTTCTCGGCGAGATCTTCAATCCATTAATGTCACCGTGGCACCTTCGTCGAGGAGAGCGTGCGTTCTCACCTCCCCCCGTGGACCGGCGACTACGACCGGGCACATCTTCAGAAGCACGGTGCGTGCGCCGACGTTCGTTTTCGGCGTCACTGACAATACTTGTTCCTTGTCACGTACCTCTGTGTTTTCCGGTTTCTTTTCCGCTTGATGCAGCGATGAGTGATGCGGACGACGACACTGTTCCACACCGCACAGCTTGGCTTTGCATGTTATGCGCCGATGAGTACTGTTCGCACACTTAAAACACAGCTTCTTTTCTTTGATCAGGTTCCATCGCTGTTCGACGCTAAGTGCTTTGTACTTAGGGCACTGCGTTAACACATGCGCCTCGCTGCATGCCGGACACTCTTGTTTTTCTTCTTGTTCAAGTGTGTATACGTTGCTCGCCTTTCTCTTGATCGCGATGGCCGGTCTGAGTTCTCTTTTCGCCGCGCTGCTCGTTCCCGCAGACGGAGCGTACGTATATTTCAACGCTCTGTCCGCTTCTCGCATAAGGAAGCGAGACAATACGACGATCTCTGGGTCAGCCGTTCCTTCATTTTCATAGGCGTAATCACACCATCGTGATCGTATGTGCGGGCTCAACTTTTCTAACACTTCACGAGTCAAAAGTGGATTATAGAGGTACTCACGGCGATCCATACTCCGCAACACACATATAACATTTTGAATCTTGATCGCGAAGTTGTTGAGTTCCGTCGCCGTTGAGCCGGGCGGACGTCTTTCTTAACTCGTCCAAGGCACGATCAATAATCACTTCTGGCCGTCCGAAGCACTGTTCCAATGTCTTCATAATAGTGCTCGGGTCTGTGGCCGTATGCAAAAGTGCGGCCACGACATCACGCGCCTCTCCTTTCAGCGCGCTTCTTAGTCGCTGAATGTTCTCAGCGGCAGACACGTTGTACAATTTCGTAGTGTCTTGCATGGCGGCTTTAAAAGGAAGCCACTCGTTCACTGCGCCGGAAAATGTTGGTAAATCTACTTGTCTCACCCGAGGTCTCGCCATTCTTTCGAGTGCGACTGCCAATTTCTCCATGTCGCTCGGGGCTCTCGGAGGCGTCGGTGATCTCGCTCGTGGTAGGTCGAAGCGCAGCGTTCTCGGCTCCTCCCTTGACTCACCGGTCTCTCCTCGAGAGCTAAGTGGATTCTTCCTTAGCCATTCATTGACATCTACTTCGGGTTGTTCGCCTTGCACGCTTTCTGCGTCGTCTTGAATGGCGGACACGTCCAAAGCGAGTTTCTTCTTTACAAGCTCGGCCTCCAATTCGAGCTCTTTTCTCTTGATAGCTGCCATCTTTTCTGCAGCCTCCAGTTCGGCCAAACGCAACCTTGTTGTTACGCTGGCGGTAGATCGAACGGACTGTGCGGGCGATCTTACACGTGGCTGATCCTTTGCCGTCACCTTTGTCACCGTTTCCGACATAATGCGCGCCGTAGACGTCGAAGGCGTACACATTATTCCACTGACGTGGCTTGCTCGGTCTGAGGTGAGGCAGGCGGCTCTTGTGATATGCGCCTTAGTCTCTAGACTTATTTGTCTTTCCTCCCGACGGCGGTCAGACTCTTGCCGTTCACGGGATCGCCTCTGTTCCTCTACGTCGGCTGCGTCGCCCTGGCTTCTCGTCACCACCATCGCGTTCGGTAGACAGCGGTGTTGACGTAACCGTATCGCAGAGCGTGCGATAAAGACAAACTAGGCTCACACTACACTTCACAGAGCTCACTCACTCCAGTCACGTTATGCACAATCACTGCACTTTCGCTCAGTGCCCCGGGCACGAGATTCGCGCTGCGCACAATATCGCTGTGCACAAAGATTCGCGACGGTAACACGCGTACGCTAGGCACGTTCGGTTTGCCTTCCTACTATTCGCGAACGCGAGTCAACCACAAACAAATCCGGCACTCGAAGGACCAGGAAATGTTGGGGACTGTATTAAAACTTCCACGGATTTGTTCACTGGTTTATTTCGAATCTGCTTATCTCGTACCAATTTTCTTATTCTGCCTCGAACTACAAACTACGCATACAATATCCCGACTTACATACTAGTTTAGGAGGCACTATAACGCACGGGTGTGCCTCCTACGCACTTTTCGGTCATTGGCCCGCCGTTTTCCCTCGTTGGCGCGTCCGTCGCTCTGATTGGCCGTAGGGTTCTGGTGGGCGGGGCGTCGTTCCATGATGCGCCGGCGCCGGGTCCCTCGTCGAGCGCGTGCAGTGCGCGCCTCAGTCGCGCGGCGACCGCCGTCCCGCGACGTTGCTCCTCTGGATGCCGGCGTTGACGGGTCGCTCGCTGAGCGTGCGGCGCGCGGGCTTCAGTCCCGCTGCGTCCGCCGTCCCGTAACGTCGCTCCTTAGGCAGCGTCGTCGACGGGCCTCAGTGTCACGGCGGCCGCGAAGTCGTCGTGTCGCTAACAGTCTGTTGAAAGACTCGTACACATCAACGCGGGCAACAATTATCTCGCCATTGCGGATGCTCAGACGGAATATTTTTTTAAGAAATTGCGTGTGATTATTACTATCTATAATTAACTCATCAAAATAAGGCATTATAATTTGTCAGCATAGCTCTGCTATTACATACGCACACATACATGCCTTCTATCCTGAAGGAGTAGACACA
>NW_023594547.1:0-13527 GCF_014839805.1 Manduca sexta | reverse complement strand
CAAACACTAGAGATCTGTATCGTGCCCGTCACGGAGTCGTGACCGCGTGGAGTTGCGCCATGCCATCTATAATTGGATTACAAACGAAATTATGTCCACTTATACGGGCCAAGGTCCGCGGAATCCGGAATACAGACCAATTTATGTACAATAGATTTTTTTAGACAGCATAGTATAGGATAATGAAGATTGCGTTTTGTTTTCGCAAATATTTATACAGTATACTTCGAATTATGTTGGAATAAAACAAATATCGCGTCGATATCGTAATGAGATCACCTTGGAAAAACGTTCGACAACGATTACCTCATTAACGATTATTTAAATACCTACAAATATTTCCAACACTTTCGTTTGCACTTAAATTATTCGATTTATTCGAATGGTATCAAAAACATCGAATGCTTTCACTGTTGCAACAGTTTAACGTTCCTAAACTTTAGAAAATTTTAAATACGCTCATGATCTTTAGTAAAAATACTTTAAATTTCGAACGCGTTCGTATTCCCATATAGACGAAAACTATTTTTAAATTTCGAATCGATGAATAATCCTACGAAACCAAAACATTTTAAATTTCGAATGCATTGATAATCCTGTAATAAAAAACATCTCGACAAAGGAACGAAAACCAAACAGCCACTAACCTGGAAGTGCAGAATGATGGTCCATATAAGGCCGAGTGTCAGCTTAGGGTTCCCGTCGACAATGTCCTCGGCGCGTATGTTCACCAACTTGATCTTCTTGTAGCGGAGGAAGTCGAGGGCCATCTGAACGTTCTGCAGCATGTGGAAACGCATACGACCTCTTTCGCGCGGCTGGAACGAACGGTAAATACATTAAATATGAAGCATTCTTATGAGTAATGGCTAAAGAAGTAAAGTCTTCCTTTTTTTGACACTACGTTTGTTAGCCTAGCAAAGGCTTTATACAAACACAATGGACTTTTGTGTGAGTTACATTCTTAAATACATATAACAAGGTTTTTCTTTCGGTGTCCTTTTCTTCTCCTCTTTAAAGATAAGGACAAAATATGGATGTATAAAGTCTGACTAATCATACGGACCTATATGAACGATAGTACTTTGATACCAAATTTTTCAAAAACGTTACCACTTACTATAACCTAATTACTTTTCAATTATGTCCCGAGTGATCCAAGAATCAAACCCACATCAATAATCAACCCGATCAAATTCACTTAACCCGCTAAAAGATTGCCAAACGTTAAGCCGTCATTAAACCGGCTATCAGTTACCGGTGTGGGCGAGGCATATCCCCTACACACCCTGCTCCGATTACTATACGCGTTATGATGGATAGCTTTGCATTCTAAAAGTTGCGCGAACTTTGGAAAGTGTACCTATTAAGTAACGATAAGTAAAAAGGCCAGTATGGTGTTGGGCTCGCCCTATCACATCATGGGACGGAACACACTTGGTGATAAGTGAGTACCTTGGTTGCTTCTATGCATACCCCTTCGGAGATAATTGCGTGATGTGTTAAGCACTAACTATTGCTCGCGGCTTCACTCGCGTGAGAATTTTCATATACATTTTCCGGGATAGAAAGTAGCCTATATCTTTCCCAGGGTCTCAAACTATCTTCATACCAAATATCATCGAAATCCGTTGGATAGTTTTTGAGTTTATCACGTTTAAACGGATAGACAGATGCGGCGGGGACTTTGTTTAGCTTTGGTCTGCAGCTCATCTAATCTCATGGTAAACATGCATACCCGCGTAATAGTTATTCCGGCATAAATATATTCCCAAGATAAAAAATAGCCAATATCACTCAGGAGAAACGTAGCTTCGTATTAGTGAAAAAAAATCAAAATCGGTTCAGCATTTCCCGAGTTTAGCGCATTCAAACAAACTCTGCATGTTTACATATTAGTATAGTATGGATTAACAAGTTGTTTAAACGAAGCACGTGCCAGCTAATACATTTATCAACGCTAAATACATCATAACGTTAATTAACATTAGTATGTATTAGTTTGCACAAACATCGTTAATCTAAATAATTGTCGTATAACCAACGCGTGACTTGATTCATTTACTATTAAATAATAACAATAAATCGTGTAATGGCTTGGTGGCCTCGTGAGATGTTGATTGTGAGTTCCGGAGTTTGATATGCTTTGTATTATGCTATTGAATTAAAAATGATAAAGATATGTTAATATTGCACTTATGCTCTTAGCATTAAGATTATATTATGTACAAAGTGTTCAATAAATAAATATAATAAGGGTAGGCAGAGGTGTAACTACATGGTTCACATATAGTTTGTGTCCCCGGATATCAGAGTTGAGTTGATTTTTAAGCTATATAAGAATACAAATTAAATATCTACTAAATAAAATGTACTTTAAAGTATTTCTTATGTTTACACGAATGTTAGACGTTTAAATAAAACTATTTTACGGAATTTCTCGCGGTTTGGTATATTATAATTTCCTCCCGACGTTTCGTACGTCCAACCCCATGTGACCATGAAGGCTGCAGTCTTCCAATAGTTTTATTTCAAAGTGTACTTTAGTTTCTTTTTTCATTATCGGGCTTGGAACTCGCTCCTAAGACCACGGCAGTTTACATTTTTGACTGAGATTGAAGCAATGAGAATGATAATACCGTCAAAGATATCTTAACTAATAAATATATTTCTCAAAGATTTTGCCTATTTCGAAAATAAGGAAATATTATAAGAACCTAAATAAGAAATTTCACAAATGTCATTTGATAAGAAGGTAATATAACTCACACTAATACATCTGTTTACATACAAATTATTTACTTACTGGATCTACTTAAGTTCAACGGTCAAGCCGAATTTTATTTTTCGTGCGAAACTATACTTTAATCGATAAGGAATAAGATTAATTTTAATTTAAAACTACAAATTATTTACTTTATGGGTTAAACATAATTTTTGTTTACGTGCGAAACTATACTTTAATTGATAAGGAATAGGTTTATTTTTTCCATTTACTAACTAATGATTACAAATAATTTATACGATGGGAAAACACAGCGATACGAAATGAGGTTCATTACATTATCGAAATATAATTATTGGGTTCCATGAAATCATATTTATATTTTTACAATAAAAGTAATGTAAACAATGGAAATTACGCTTACCTATACCTATACATAATATTATAAAACAAAGTTACTTTTATGTTTCTCTGTATGTTATAGATTTTCTCAAAATGTACAAACGGATTTTTATTAAATTTGGTATGAAGATAGTTTAAGACCCTGAGAAGGTTATAGGCTACTTTCTATCCTGAGAAAAATATAGCGGGACTTTTAAACCGGAAAACTGCTTCCCGCGGGAGAAGCCGCGAGCAAAACTAGTTTGTAATAAATGTTTTAGTTCTATCTGGACCCCACTCCACCTACCATCAGGTACCGCGGGATCACGATGCTATGCCCGCAAAAAAAAAGCATTGAAAATAAAAGTATTAAACGGATTTTTCGCGGTAAATACTTTTACTTTCAATGTCTAACATTCGCGTAAACATAAGAAATCATTATAAAAAAAATTGCAGTCAATATTCAATGTGCGATGCAGTCATATCAATAATCGATGTGCGATTCCAAAAAAGGTTTTACGATGTTCTGTTGCTTTAAATTGTTAAAAATTTTATTAATATGCAGGGTCATTTTGTCATTGCGTTACTATTTTTAACAAAAAAAAGTATAAAAAGAAAAAAAAAACACAAAGAAAAAAAAATAATACATAAAGTAGATAAGCATGTGGTTTCATTTAGTAACGCAATGTCAAAATGACCCAGTATAATACTAGATTGTTCTATATCTGTAAACTGTTATAATGTTAATGAATACTCACGAGGTGTTCGCCAGAAAGCACCTCCAGCAGCGAAATGAGGTTGAGTCCATCGCGCAGGTCCTCGAACAGATCGTTTACGTGACGATTCACCTGCGCACAATAAACAACATTAGTACCGAAGCATAAGATATAATTTAAAATAGAGATCGTTGGAAACCCGTCGTTTTTAACTTTAGTTTTCTTCATTACTCTTCACTTAGGAATTATGAACAGTGTGAGAAATTGCCGTTGGTTTTGCTTGTAATGCTCTTTGTATCTAATAGTTTATGCCAACCTTGTCATTCAAAATCAACATCATATCCCTCACAAAATCGTGATCGTGTGTCACCTCGGTCTCTCGTCTAAAATCAGCAATGCGGTATTGGTTACGCTGTACTGCAGTTACGAGCTGAATCAGGGTTCCCATTGTTGGAACAATATAATATATTTTTATAAAATATATAATCTTGTTTTTGTCCGTTCGAAAAATAAAATGTTCTTTCTTCCATTCTTTCTTTTCCTTCAAAATGAATACAGAATACAAATTCGATGACGCTTCTCTCCGATTGGTATCCCATACTTAATTTGATTGATTGGATCCGTATTTTAGTTTCTGGTGTAGAAAATAAAAAGGGCAATCTGAAACGCGTGCAAAAACTCACAAAAACACTAAATCAACAAAATGAATATAACAAACTAACAACAGTAAACTAAAATGCAACTAAAACGAATTAGTCGAAGCGAAACAACAATGTGTTCGAAACTAGAATCCAGTGAGGTTAACGAAAACAAAGAGTCTAATGTTATGGCTTAATTCAGGACTTCAGATAATATGTCCTGATCCACTGAAGATTCTAGCTGTCCATGATTACATATCTCTCTAAAGCGTAGGAGCTGATGGTCCACCTGGCTGATGACAACCGAAGTCTAGAATATGGTTTTAAACCATTTTTTTATACACGGCAAAGTGACCCCACAGCACCTGATGGTAAGTGGAGAGGGGTCCAATAGAATGTCGACTGAGAGATGATTACTCCTCGGCAGTAGATACAATCATGTCGGTCTGTTTTAAGACTTTGTGTACGGTGGTCGTTATACGGGCGGATATAAAATATATCCTACCAACAGCAAAACTATGCCAGGATGAGGTAAACTGCCAATTGTAATTCTGATATTGACGTCACACGATCACTCAATCGTTCAGTGAAATCGTATTTTCCAATGTAAACGAAGTGTGATGTTAATGAAACCAAAATAAAACAACAAACAACCATGCATTAATGTGAGGCACGACATCTAAAAACAACTGCTAAATGTTATGAATCAAAAATAAATACGAATTATTAAAACTAAAGTACAAACAACGAGTTAAAGCAAATACACCGATTAGTTTACACTAGAGATTTCAGAATGTTTGAAGCCTTAAAGTGTAAACTTAGCCTTAGCCATCTCATAGGATAGATCAAAATCCGGTAGAAGGTGTAGCAACTATAATATAAATTAACTAAATCATCCGGGTTATCATTTTCACTTATACATAAGAGGTATAAGTAATAAAAAAGGACAACTAATCCCTGTTTCCACGAATTGCTTTAGAGTTATTAAGTTTATCTTTGATAAAACATTCCGACATAGTTCTAGCTATTGTCAAAAGATGCGTAGTATGTTTTTATTTATAGCCTTTAGTTAAATAAAGTAAAATTAAAATAACATAGATTGCTCTGTAACAACTCTACAAGATCAAAATCTATCACATCATGGTCAGCCTAAATCGGTGCAAATGGCAAACAAAATCCTACGAAGCATTCTCAACAGTCAACAAACAACGACACTTACTTGTTGTGGCGGACAACACGGCTGGTTGTTGATGATCTCGCAAACGTGCAGACGCGTGTACGTCTGTCCGAGCAGCATTGGACATAAATACTTTAACACCTGGACCACACGATAGTATCAAAACCAAATATATTGTAGAAAGCCACTACGGAACTAAGTCATGCAATTTGGATGAATTTGTTAAAGGGAATGGTAGACTACACAAATCACTGATGGTATTCAATTGTCGATCAAAACAAAATTTGAGTAAGTAAATCAGGACTAGAAATAAACGATGAATCATAATCAACATTTGATTAAATTGAATGTGAAAAAATGGAAATTCGTATATCAATTAAAAATAACGAACGTTATCAATCTAAAAATCCAAATGCAAATAAAAATGAAAAATGTCAACTTAATTAAGAAACGTTATCTACATAATCTTATCTCATTAAAACAGATGTCACAACAAAAACTCAAAAGCAGGAAAATAAAACTAACAATGAAACTATCGAAATAATAATGCAATAACCATGCAAGGCGAGACGACAATTGTTGAAACCGAAAGTGCGTTTGCAGTAACAATGATTGATGATTTGTATTCAATACATCAAATTGATTCTATAAGAGCCTTTTAAAAGCATTGGGAGTCAATAGCGATGTATTTCAGTTGATTGTAATTCTATTAAGGTAATTCAAATATGTCGCGACGAATATTGATATTGCTCTTTGCTGAAGTAAAATTTTCGTACGGGACGTCTGAGCTTTCTCATGACTTTCAGAAAGGTTGACAATCAACATAGATAATAACTGTTACTCAGACGCATAAACTATAGACTGAGCAAAAATACGAAGAGAAATAAATCAAAGGAAGTCAACTGATAAATCTGAGATATAACGCGACTTTTTAGAAATATATCTATGATATATACCATTGAAAAGGAATGTAGGCAAGGCTCAAAAGATATTCAATAAAAAAAATAATCGATAAATTCGATAATTGAGTGTGAAACAAAAGAATGACTACTTTCATGACAACGATTAAAAATTTCAGAAGAATTTTTGACCTTATGGCAAGTAACAAAAATACTACGCAACTCAAAATAAAAGCATAAACAACCGAAGACTACAGACCTTGAGATATTTCCAGTGCTGTCCGGGATCCAAAGGAAAAGCGATGGAATGTTAAACACACGAATACTTTTGTATTAATCGATAATAATAATTCAACATTGGATAAAAGAGTGACAACCCACATAATTGGATTTTTATAGTCTATAATGGGACTATAAAATTGTTAATATAAAATATATACCATAAAACGGTAATAGGTAATTTCTAAGTTGTCACTCTTAATTTCCTTAATTATAACACATTACAAAAAAGGATATCAGTTTCCGTGAAAAATACACCAGAAAGTGTAAATTTTTATCATTACTCATATGCTGTCACATTGTAGTCAGAAATTTAATTTTACATTTTGTTTTCATAAAACGTATAAACAACGAAACATGTGTTACTGAGATTTGTCTTTATTTCAAGATGGGCTATTTAAAAATTTAGGGCATCCTACTGACACACAAAGGATAAATCACTTGCAACTCATTATAATTGAATAATAATATCAGCCCTTTATTATATACTATCCCACTGTACTAGGCATTAGCCTCTACCACTGAGAGGGCTTAGTGCTAATTGGTAGACTTCACACACTAAAAAATTCCATAGAGATATTATTTAGGAATGCGGGTTTCCTCACGATGTTTTCCTTCACCGTTAAAGCAAGCGATAATTCACAAAGAATACACATATAATTTTAGAAATGTCAGAGGTGTGTGCCCTTGCGATTTGAACTGCTGACATCGTGGCAGCCCGTTCCATTCCCAAATAGGTTATCGCCACACCACTTTTAGTTGAAGTGATGGTTATTTTTGGAATCCTTTTGAAAATTAAGGCATATTTTTGGTCTACTGAAAAATACCAGAAACCCACCAAGAATTTCAAAACTACACACAGTATCTTCACAACACACACTCAACCTAAAGTTCTGTCGAACACCATTCCATTACCCATGTTATCTCTGACTCACGCACCATGATTAATAATCGCTATTAGCCTGTTATCCGTTCCTTATAGCATTTGCTCCCTGAATTCCTTCGGGTTCATTTATAACCAACACTGTATGGTTGCACGTCGGTTTTGATGTTCCAAATGCGTTTTGAATTGGTATGTTTATTTTATACGGCTTTTGATGTATTCAGTTGTATTTTCTCGCGTTGATTCCAAATTAAGATCATTTTTTTAAGAATTAAGTTACTAGTTGTATCAGCTATCAGATAATTGTTCTCTTGTTTCCGACGTTTTACAATATTGCACTTTTATGTATAATAGAAAAGCCTTTTGCCCATGGCTTCACCCGTGTAAAAGGTTTTCCAGGACAAATATCCTGCTATATATTTTCCGGGATAGAAAATTTATCTCCTTCACAGGGTCTTACAACTATATCCTTACCAAATTTCATAGAATTAAATTTTAATCATATCGCATTAAGACAGACAGACGCGGCGGAGAAATTTGTTTTATAATGTAGGGGCACGGTGCTTTTCAAATGCGAGGCCTCGCCGGGAAGGGGCCTGGGGGCGCAATGGTACGCTATTTGATACATAGCTCGAACTACTTTCGAGTATGCGACAGTGCAGACGAAAAGCAATTGAAGAATTGTATTTAATTGTTTATGAATGGTAAAATTTTGGCCGATACGTTAATTTCAAAGTACACAGTAACGATATTATTTAGCAAATTTCTAACCCGGGGATGTGACAGGGACTTTAATATATTATTATAAGTAAGGAATAATTCGATACCGGGTCCTCAAATTTCAAGGACATATATTCTATAGCATTTTCGAGCCATCTGATGTCTTCCAAGACTTGCTAGTCTCTTAAGATGCATAAGAAAAACATCGACAAATATTAGTATATGATTCATCCTCATCCTGAGACTACAGTAATTCCTTTTATAGTTATTCAATATAATAAAAAGGATATAAAGAAAAATATATATTTTCAAGGAACATCCATAGTAACAAACAGATGGCAATTTGATTTACAACGCAATAAAATGAATTTGAAATGAGTTTACGAAATGTCTGCAACACAATTCGCCGAATATGGCCACTGAACATTAATTTTTCACGTATACATTTTTTATTTTTTAATCTGTGGGCAGATGTTGCTGATTCGTAGGCGCCGGATTTACGGTTACCATGTGTGATTTTTTTTAAATTAAGTAAATTGTTCTTATTTTTATACTTTTATTGCTATGTTATATTTCGAAGTATTTAAATAGGACTATTCTGCAGTGCTAAGCTCAAAAGCGGTATCTCAAAAAATCAGATTTTTATCTCGTCAGATAGCTTAAAGAAATACACATCCAATGAACTTACCTAAATAGCGGAATCTTGTTTGGAACTTGTTAAAAAAAACTTAAAAAGAGTTTCTCCATCTCAGTTTTACATACAAAACCATAAAACTATGTTTACAAAACTTCGATTATCTCGAAATAAGGTTTCTCTGACATGCCGCTTTTGCGTTTAGCACGGCAGTATTGTTTCTTTTAAGTCTAATAAAACGAATAAAAGCGAGTTTTTACATAATTATACGCATAATCTAAAATCCTATCTCCTGTATGTTTTGTTAATTCAATTGTAACAGTAAACTTATTTTTAAACCCCGGACCAATTAGGTTATCCGTCCGTCTGTTTATTGATTTCTAACCGTTATCATCTTCAAAAGCCATAGTCCGAACAAATAAGAATGAATATTATCTTTTTTTAACTAATGGACCATTCTGAGTCAACATTCTAGTAGAACAGCTCTATTTAATTATACTAGTTTGAATCATATACCAGGAAAGACTAGCTAAATGAGTATTATTTTTTGTGATGATCTCGTATGTTTATGACGTTGTATGACTGGTCTATGCCATTTGATGTCGTTTCATTATGAATGTAATTTACGCTATAATCATTTAACCGAGAATATAACAATAACTTTAACGCTCGTCTGAAATAGTTTTGGACAAATATTTACTCGGGTTATTATAGACTATAGCACGCAGGAGTAATTGTAGCTTCCTTTTACTAAAAGAATTTTCAATATCAGTTCAGTAATTCCAGTGATTAAGCTCCAACAAACGTATATTTATATAGATAAGAATGACAATGCACAAACTGACGTTTTACATATTAAAATTCCGTTACATTTATTACAAAACATCAGCCAAATGGGCTTATCAAAATCTAATCAAAATAGATGACAGGTAATCTTGTGAAAAATTCAGGTCAATCTACCAGGAGTTCATAAGCTTGCAAGATGTTGGCGGTCGTGGTTGCGACACGCATCCGCTGTGACTCATGCGATAACATCCTTTGTTATAGGTAACTAAATACCATAGGGCATTATGCTATGGTGTTAGGTAACTTATTGTTATGAGATTTTAGGCTCTCCAAGTCCTAAGTATAGAATATATTTTTATCTGATACTTGTCGATCTGCCAGGGCATTAATAATTTAATAAACTGATTTGCGAAAGAATAAGGCGTAAGTACATAAATGTAATTACCAGGAGCCTATAACTCTATAAGATGTTAAGGTCGTGATTGCCTTTGTTAAAAATCATAGCTTCGAACATGAAAATTACTTACTAAATTTCTAAACGAGGATATTAATGGGAACGATTGAGAATAATTGAGAACTTAAGAACTATAATTGAAAATTTTGTTACATACATCATACTTCCATCAATATTTGTTCCTTGAAATCATAAAATTGGTTTAAACCCACTTTTCAATGAACTTCGCCAACTGATATTCCAAGCCCGAATAACAGCAATGCCAAACGTTCAATAAAAATCACAGCACCGTAAAACGCTCACAATGCGAGATCTTAACAATCAAAGACCAACAAGGGCTCATTGTGGTTAAAATGTAAACCGGTACAGATTCGCAGAAATATAAAAGGATTGCAAAAATTCCGAGGACCGGTCTCCGTGTGACGTCACGCCCTGATCCGACCTCCAGCCGCTGGCCAGAACGAAACGGTCAAAACGGGCTCAAGTTGAATAGCCCGTGGTGGATTCAAATTATAATTTACTGGTGAGAGAAATTTGCTGCGAAATTTATGTACGCATAATCTATATATATAAAATGAATCCCTATTTCCCTTGGTCACGCCATCACGCGTGAATGGCTGGACCGATTTCACATTTTTTGTTGTGTTTGTTATTGTCAGGAGAAGATTCTTATAAAAGATAAAATTCAATTAATTGTGCGGACAATTAGAAAATTTAAGAAAACTTAACGAGACTATTAACTTTACATAACTGTCAGCGATTGACAGAATGCGCGCTGCAAAATGATAGTTAAGACAATGTCTGTTGGGTCAGCTAGTGTCTGATAAATAAAAATAGAACGTTTAAGATTTGGAAGTGAAGGGATTTATTATAGGTTATTTGCATGTTAAAATATGAGATAGAATCTTATCCTGATGAAACTCTAAACGCTAAATTGATTAAGTGTTATTATATAGTTCTGTTAGGAATGGGATATCTAGCAGACTAAATAACGTCCTCAGAATTTATAAACGACAGTTTATTTACTATTAATAGAGTTTACGCTACATCGAATGTCTAACAGCAACACCTTTTTTTTATTCATGTTATTTTCCATCGTTATAGAAACCACAATGACATTTACAATATCAGTCAGCTCAATTGATATAAAACCGTCAACATGTTAGCAGTAGAGCGATATCCAGGGACTCCATTGCATTTTATTTATGTACAGTTTTTCGCCACAGAGGTTTGAGATTTATTATTAACTGATCCAAGGTCATCCACAATCCAGACACCGATTCAACCTTAATCAATTTATTAGTAAAGAAGAAAAACCTATCCACTCCCATCCACGACCTCCAGTCAGAACGAAACGGTCAAACCAGGTACAAGCCGGTCAGATCATTTAAATCGACAATAAAGTTAACATGGGCATCAGTGTTTCTTAAAGTTATGCGCATACTAACTTTTAGTAAGATGATCTCAACTATACTATATTCAGAGAAAAATAAATGTAAACCTATTTTTAATATATTGTCAATTTTTAAGGCAACCAAGTACCTAGGTTTATTACTTGATTAGCGACATCCACTGCTCACAAACACCCAAAATACCATAAAAATGGTTTTTAAGGGATCTATTTTGACCACCAAAAATCTGAAACGATTTTATTAAATCTCTCAATTTCACCACACACAATACAAATGATTAAAAAGTGTATAGATATTTCCTGGCATATAAATATCTCCTCTGAATATGGTATATTGACCTTTATCAACGTATGTGTTGTTCAAGACCCACATGAGAAACTTCCAAACTTATTGCTCGGTGAATCAACACATAATCCTTCCCCACACCAAACAGAAGACTCGTTCAAACATACCAATTTCGATACAACGGTTACTTTTATTAAAAACATAATATATCGTTGATTCATTTGTACATATGCGTGCCACTTTCACATAAAGAGGATGCTTGTGACTCAGACTTGAGGTCTCTGGTATCCGTCGATGGATATCTCTTGACGATTAAATATTGGGGTCGTGGAATGCGTCATCTTGATCCTTGCGAATTGGTACTTGGTATGCAAGATCACTGTTCGCAGCGTCTGGATTCCTTAGTATATTGGGATGACTTGATCATTTGAAGTATTTTATGTAGTATGTATTGTGAAATTTGATGTGGTTAATTTCAAAACTGTGTTTTTAATAATGTGTAGTTACGTTTATTCGCGACCACGATCACTCTGTCAAGAGTGTTACGACTAAGAAGAAGAAGGTTTATTCCGTGTACGGGGGTATATCCGTCTATTGCTAATTACGGCCGTTCTAATCGAGGGACAGTTTTGATAGCCGTGTAGGTAAAAGAATCAAAAATATCCTATTTACCAATACGGCTTTCAAAGCTATCCTTTAATTACCGATTCGCCCGTGTAGATGGAATAGGGCGCCCTGACTATAACAACTAAAACTAATGGTAGGTTCTTCAAGTAGACATAAACTGTAAAACCACTGCTCAAAATTTGAAATACAAAGCAGACAGTATTAAATTATCAAGAGTCTTTAACTCAGCAATTTCTTAAAATTTCATTCTTCCAAGAATCCTCAAGATTCCGTGAGCTCTTAATAAATATTCATTGAATAACTTAATGCTTCGCAACAGAACTATTATTCTTTATGACAATATAAACTCCACATAGATATATATCACACAAAACATATCTCAGGTAATCAATTATCCGTAAGTAACACATCTATGTAAATACACTTCATTAACTCTAATCAGTAGCAACTCAATAGCAAATTCTTGACTGAGTCAGTAGCGTACATTTGTAACAGTTCTTCTGCCGTGCTGAGGTCTAGGGTTCGACCCCTGGGCCTGGCCAAATGATATTCGATTTTTATACTTAATATCAACCTGGAAGTTAGAATTTAGCCGGTATGCTGACAGGCTCGCCCCTTATCATATCATGAAGCGAAAAGCGGTTACACCAGTTGCGCCTCTGCCTACCCCTTTGTGGATGGAAGGCGTGAGCATAATAACAGCGAATCCTTCCTTAATATCTCGTAAAGAATAAGTGTAAACAATATGAGTTAATTACGAACGCACCCTCATCACAAAGAGAAATGATTCACAATAACTGCACGAGGATTTGTTTATTGAATTATCAACGCAGGAGGCAGATTGAAGACATCGGTTTGCTTATTTACACAGACGGATAAGGGGATGCCGTGTTTGAGCTTGGAGCCTTTAG
>NW_023594546.1:0-13531 GCF_014839805.1 Manduca sexta | reverse complement strand
TGAATATACGTATAAATCTTCGTATTCTATTTATTTATTGATTCAAGTACAACCATACTTAAAACGTTTTTAAAATATTATATAAAACTATGAAGCTCTGATAATGACACTGAAGGTGCACAATGCACATAACATTGACAGAATAAATGGAAGATAACCTAAAACTCAATATTCTTAAATATTGGGTGATTGAAAAAATCGTGGTGTTCATTTTAATATATTATGTTTAATGATTTTTTATGTTTACGCGAATGTTAAACATTGAAATTAAACTAATTTTACGGATTCTATCGGGGTTTTGTTTTTATTTTTCTCCCGACGTTTCGAAGACTTTGCAGCCTTCATGGTCACGGGGGACTGAGGTGTTGTTCATCCATAAAGTCAAAGTTACAATATCTACCTACATTTTACAATTATACAACTTTTTTAAAATTTTTAGCTGTTGGTGGTCCGATCTACGCAGAATGAGCTCACAGTGTCTTGAGTGTCTCATATTATGTTTGCTGGTGATAGGATATTTTTTATACCCGCTCGGATAGCGACCACCGTAAACAAGGTGCTGAAACCCGCCATAGTGGCCCACGTAAGTGTTGCGTTCCGGGATCAGCTTGTGTTCATCCTGTTCCAACAGGCCGGAATAATTGTGTCGACTGCCGAGGGGTAATCATCTCTCGTCAGTCGATATTCTATTGGACCCCACTACACTTACTATCAGTCACTGAACACTTTAAAAATATGTTTAAAATTCCTTATTGATATTTGAAAGATGTCGATTACTGTCACTATATAGCAATTTAGAATTATAATATATATAAAAACAGGTTTATGGTATGAGCTAAAGAGTACGTATCATAATGATAAACATTTGTAGAGCGAGAATAAAATCTGCGGTCTCACGTTCCCCTAAAGAGACGGTTTTGTAGAGTTCACGATAATTGTACCGTTTACAGCAATTATTATGCCATTTCTATCCTAAATTGCCGACACCAATTATAAAATTATTAAGAACGTTCACGATCCGAAATACTTATAATGTCCATAAGTGGTTCCATGAACGCGACATTACCGTAAAGCGCAATTATCAAGTATCATTAACACCAGCGCAGTGTTAAACCGCCGATCAATTTATGACATGTTATAAACTTGATATAAAAAGCCGGAAAGCTGTCTTCGCAATCTAAATATGAATTTAAAAAAAAACATACAAAATGTCCTGTATTTATGAAATGTATGCCTGTATGCGAGCCTCTTTTTCGAATAAAAAGACTGAAAATACTATATTTTTTAAAAAATAACCATGCTTATTTAAAATGTTATTACGCGCATGTTGATTTTGGTATTTGCTTTGGAAGTTACTAGGAATCTTGAGAACAAAACAAAAAAATCTTTAATATTCTGGTAAAATAAATAAAAATATGAATTTAAAATCATATCAAACAAGAAACCACCCAACCCACTTCACACACCAAAAATACGGAACCCACATTCCAAAAACAATAAAAAGTTAAACACATACAAGGCACGGGCAATCATTCAAATCATTACAAGCTGCGTTTAAGAGAGGCGAAAAAAAATTGTGATTCGATTTTGACAGGACCACCTTTTGTCGGAGGAGCGGGGTCGTCGACCCGCAGGATGCGGGCTTGAAGCAAGGCTAGATAAAAATGGAATATTTGAGGCGTTTTTTCTGTTCATCAACGAGCCTTTGTTTTGCAATGTTTTATTTGTTTCTATCGGATAATTTAAATGTTTGAACGATGAAACCACATGCTTTTGTACACTGAATGAAGACAATCATGTCTCGTATGATGTAACCACATCCACTCATAAACGATAGCATACTCATAGTAATGTGAATTGTAAAATTCTGCATGACTTAATCACAGCTGACATATAAGATTTTGGAAATTTTAAGTCTAATGCTTAGACATTCTACTGGCTACAGTGTTGTTCAAACCAAAACAACAATTCTTGTTTGGTAACGGAATAGGTGTAGTGCCGCTCCCTAAGCAGATTAGTTTTCGGAAGATATATTTCTACCGCCAAACTGAATTTAGCAAGCATTATTGTGTTCCGGTTTCGAAGAGTAATCTCTGGTACTGAAATTGTGTTTTGTAATTTCTCTTTACTCCTATTGTAATTATGACAGTTTCATTAGTTTAAAACATATTTTACACCGAGAGCCACAAAAATGTCTTCTATAAATATGGGTAAGAAATCACCCAGTTTGCATACCCGTCCTATCCTTAAATGAAGGATCTTGGCCTCCGTTTTGGGTCGTGAGTGATGGTAAGCCGACTTGATTTGTCGGCGCCATATTTGAGGAGGGCTCTTTTTATTCAACCAATTATTCGAACTGGTATCTCGAATTTAAGGCTGGTTAATTTATTGAGGTCGTGCCAGTTGGTCAAGTTACTTTGTTTCAAGTTTAATGACTGGTATCAAATCAGGTATTGACTTCAGGTCATCCCCTTCAATTCATAGTATTAGATCAATCATATATTTTGTATTGACTTACTTCACATATTACCTTGAGACATCAGTTTTTTTTAACCTGACGCACGTTTGTTAGCCCGACAAGGGTTGGCTTATACAAACACACTGGACTTTTGGGCGAGCGCTTTAGGCGCTCACAACCCTGAAAATTAAGCGATCATGCGGAAGGAAAACTAACGGGTTACGAACCTCGGCTCAGGACGGTCACTGGGCGAGGATGAGGCATCAATGATTAATTATAGATGCGCGTAGCAATGTAACAATCTATACTTTACCGTATTCGTCGGCACGCGAGCCGGAACTATTGGAAGGGTCAGGGGGACGAGGAATACGGCAAGGACGAAACTGCAGTCCCGTGGAGCGTAGAAGTATTAAGGACTCTTTTTTACGACGAATAGCCAAAGTAATATCGACCTCTAGGTCTGTAAGAAATGAACGCGGTCGTCTCCATTTAGCGCGGTCCAATGTAGTGATAAATCAGTGTTATAATAATGTCCAGTAATTACACTGGCTACAGTTCTTCAAATCCAAACACGACATAGCTTACACAATAGTAGAAAAAGCTAAAGCATGGTACCTCCGAACACTATCACACGGAAGATATACCTCTAAGATCCCTAACTCAAGCCTGCCTCGCCCGCCTATTTCTGCCGTAAGACCTTATTCTACCAGTGTTATCGATTTGTGATCATCACTCGATCAGACGAGTGTGAGTGTGAAGCCGGATGTACGGCGCGGCGCGTTTCATCTCACGCAGGTTGTCAATGTCGGAACGTAATCTCAGCTCTGTAACAATTACGATACACGCACGGACAACAATGGCTTGCGTTGTGTAATAGTTGGGTACAATGTAAACGTTGCATAGATAGCAATAGAATTTTTCTGGGGTCTTCCAGTAAATAATAATCAAACTCTCGGTTTACACTAGTGATCGAAATAAAACTAGTTTTTTAAATTTGAGTTTTCTCTGACGTTTCGAAGACTTTGCAGGCCATGGTCCCGGGGCGAACTTAGGTTTTGGTCATTTTGAAAATAATTTCACTAATAATAATACATTTCTCTTAAGTGCTATAGAGACTACTTTTCATCCCGGTCGGAGCCGCGGACAAAGCGATAATATATAATTAATAATACTTGGCATTTGATAAATACCACAGCCATCGATGTATATGTACTACATACTAGATTTGGCGTTCGAACGTTCACTGTGTTCAACTGAATTGAACTGCAATCCATTCAAACTGACTTTAGTATGGTCAATATTAGCTTGTGGTTGTGTACGGAGTGACACTCATGATATAAAAAGTCGAGTCTAAGTGTAAACTTAGATTTGAATAAAAAATAATGTCAAATAAGTAAATTTATTTGTTGTTCATAAATATATAGGTTATAACAGTGACGTTTTGGTTGCCATTTTAGTTCAGATTTTGAACAAATTTATATGGATGTTCGTGTCTATAGAATATAAGGTAATGACCACAACAATGTAACTTGTTAGTTGAGACAGACTACGTATTGTCGAACCGCAAGCTCCATAAAGTATCTCGCTTACGTAATTGTTGAGCTTATCTTGTGTCGCGGCGACATGTCGCCTGGGGGGCTTGTACGTGCTCTCGTTTTCTTTCATATCAGCTTAGCCTCTACTCCCAAGGGGTAAGCAAAGACGTAACCAGTAACTGTAAGTTAATTTTGTTACAATATTTTATGGTGGAGAGGAACTTATCATATTCCTATATTTCGACAAAAACTCCAGTTCCAGTAATTTTAGGCTCTTTTATTTTTTTTATACAACACGCCAAAGTGACCCTACTGCACCTGATGGTAAGTAGAGTAGGGTCAAATAAAATGTCGACTGACGAGAGATGATTGCCCGCGACGGTCGCCACAATTATGCCGGCCTGTTAATTTAGCTCTTTATGTGTAATTCCAGAACATTACCAGACTTTATTTAATGCTATCAATCTGGCTATCAACAAAAAAACAAAATATGTCTTGTTTTCAAAAGTGGTCATTATGTTATTGATCTTTTAAATTCGGAAATAACGTCATATACTCGACAACAATCTACTTAAAAATCAAGGAGCGGCCACAATACCCGCTCTTCCGTTAAGCGTATTATAATTTATCAAGCTAACTGTACTGGGATGTTTCGGATTCCCACCTGTGCGGAATCTGATTACTCAAATTGCGTTTAATTCGAGGCAAATTAGACTTTTTGCCGTTTTAATAAAGCCTATACAAGTTGCTGCATGTTTGCGGAGATTGCGAGGTAAGGTTCGTACTCGGAGACAGCGGGGGTCTAATTAGTGGCATTTAATTTTATTATTTCTATCTGTACTTTATTAATTTTATATGAAAGTAAATTTATTTTAACTACTATTTGAGAGGTTATTATATTATTCATGAGACACTAGTAATAAATAGACTTCTATATGTCATTTGCAACTTCATCTTGTCGTTTCCTTTTTCCTGTAATATTATTGACGTGCCATTTGTTAATCCTTGAACGCTCCTTTAATACTACATATTTACCTTCAGGAAGAATCCGTTAATCCATTAATTGACAAAAACAATTTCTTTTATTATTAAGGCAGTTTCTCTTGCATCCACAGTCTATACTGCAGGCCCTAAATTTTGTGATATTCTTGGGTGGTCCAAGCCCCCTTCTCGCCCTTCCAGCGGTCCTGCGTACCGCACCCGTCAGTTGCGTCACACGTACCTTATTTACAGTAAAGGCGGCGAATTCCTAACAAATTGTCCTGCGAAGAATTAATTCACGTAATTTGATGCATTTTATACTTAAAATATTCAGCATTAACGTGCAGTTTACGATACCCAATGCTTGTCAAGATGTCTCGTGTTTAAATGGGTTTTTATTTACAGGAGAATTGGGTTTAATATTAATTGCTCTTTTACTGGTAATAAGGTCGGTTTTTACATCTGTATAGATACACTTCTACTGCTCGCTATACGGTATAGGCCCATAAACAGTAATATCACTGAGGAGATTGGTACAAAACCATAGCAATTAACATTACCCTAAATCGATTTTAGGCAATTTCTGATGTTAACGTTTTCCATTTATTCCAGATTTTTTTTAATGTAAAAAAATAATAAAATTTTAATTAAACAAATAAATCATTCAGAAAGCCCTTGTATTAGTTACCTTATCTTTCTCTGAAAAAACTATACTGTAAAGTTAGTTCCTGGTATCGAAAATATTGTAAGGAATTATGCCGCGCTTGTATTCTTGATACATAATATTCAAATTAATAATGACGATTTTTTTGGAATCGGAACTCTTTATTCCTTGAATATTTATATGCAAAAATAGACAAAACAATACTATGCAATTAAACAGACTTGAATACAAGAGGCTAGCCTCTAGCAGTTTTCCTAATTGATATTTTTTATAATGATAAGTCATAAAACGCCTCATTTAATATTAAATAGAATAGAATATGTAATCATTTTGAATTAATACATATATCGGGAAGCGATAAATCAGGGATAAACCGCGGATACGAACCCTCTAACGATGGTGCGCGTGTGCATGTAATCAACACACATCCAGCGTGATTAACTGCACAGAAATGGCTTCTATTAACGCCTTTTGATTCGTGTCGCGGCAATGTAGTCTGTATAGTAGTTTTGAAAAAAATCTAGTTAATTGAATTTTAGTATTTTAAAAATTATATAATAGGTTTAACTATAACAACCGTTGCCTTTTACTCTGCTTATATGTACATTAAAGTTAAACTTAAAATAAATAATATATAATTATTTAACGCGCCAGTCAATCCATTATTATTGCAAGTCACATTTACTACAACAAAAAAATTAAGTAGGTGTTTTACAAAATAACTAATACAAATTTTTTCCGTGTCATATATTCACACTAGGTACATCCTAAAGAGCTGGCAGGGAATATAGTCATTAAACATAACGACTCGACTTAATTAAGTTTTCACATAAACGAATATCTACATGAAACGCTTTATTGTGAATTTTAATTGAATGGAGCCATCAGTGTACTAGCGTAGGTTGGCTATAAACACCGTCCTAGATTCGATTCCCACGCGGATATAAATGTAACTGCACAACGTTGTCCTTAATTAAAACGACATGGCGGAGGTGTTTGCCTCTTCTTTAGAGAGCTATTAGCTTCCCTCAGAGGTGGACTACTTATTAAGTTTCTTTGGTATCAGGTCTTCACTGATCATCAGGTGATGCATTTGCCTGATTGCTTTTAATGATGAGACGAGTTTGCCGTTCGCCTGATGGTAAGCGATACGACAGCCCATAAACAGTAGAAACACCATCCAACATCTTGAATTGCAAAGTATTGTTTGGTATTCCACTGCGCTCGCCCGAGACATGAGATGTTAAGTCTTATTATGTCCAGTAGTTACACTGGCTACAATGTCCTTCAAACCGGAACAGAACAGAGACTACACACTACTGCTTGGCGGCAGAAATAGACATTGTGGTGGTATCTACCCAGCGCAGACTCACATATGAGAAACCTACCACCAGTGACAATGTGTTGCTAAATAAAAGGATTTTTAAAGCCTGGATATCAGCTAGAAGTAGTAGACAGCAATTGATTTTGCAATTGTATTCAAATTGGTTTTCGAACTGTAACACGAGTACTGAATATTAAACCTAAACACGATTCAGAGCCATCAAACCCTATCATAAAATCAATGAGCCGATTGATTAGGCATTTAAAAATGTTAACCACGCCATTGTTTAATCCAAGTTACACTCTATAATCTTAAATTGGCAGAGCACGAAACCAGACGTCGCGTCAGTTTTCGAAATTACATCGACGAAGCTTTTAACTGGCGCCCATTGTAATATTGTTAAGTTAATTAATTTTATATTTCATGTTACATTATCAAGATTGTTGTTACGTTGACCACACAATGAGTTTAATCTGTTAATTAAACCAGAGTACGGAAGAGGTGCGTAAAGGTACTGTTATGGGACCATTCAACGAATCATATCTTTGCAAATTTGCAGGCAGATCATTTCATAGACGGTATATGAGCACCACAGTCGTTGAGCATCTGTAAGGTCTGCTGCCCCTTAATGATTGGAAGGGACGGTAAGGGATAGACAATTTATTTATCAATTTTATTAATAGTACGTCCTACAAACCATTAATTTTAACGCAGTGGTACCTCCTCTGTTGAGGTGGCTCTTTAGCACTACAAACAAAACAGAACATAGCAGCCTGTTCGACTCTCTCTCTCACTCTCTCTCTCTCTCTCTCTCTCTCTCTCTCTATCTCTATTATCTTCAGCCCTTGGAAGTTCGATGTTGAACGCAAGCCCCCTTAAGTTTTTCAGACCGCCCTCTCAAAAGCAACCTGCATCTAGTGAGTTCTAGCGAGCTGTACTAGGTCATGTGTCCACCTTGTAGATAGGCAGTCAATGCTGCGTTTGCCAAACTTGACTCAGGAGCCATTAAAAACTCTATTCCTTCCTTATAAGACAGCAAGTCTTCAATAGTTCTTCTATTGTGAATTGTGGCGGCGATCTTTACCATCACGCGAGCGACTTACTCGTCTGTCCCATCTTGGTATATCGGCGTGGTATCATTAACACATATTAAGTTCAAATGAATAGTTCTGCCGACGCCCACTCGTAACTCATTGTAATTAACGTTTCTAGAGAGAAAATCATTGCAACGGTATTGTGCTCGAATTCTAAAGATAATTTGATAATATAACCCGTCTGTCTTCTCGAATGGTGGGTAGAGATGTTTGTTTTAATATGTGCATGACAAAGTAACCCCATTGCAGATGGTAGGTGTAGTGGGGTCCAGTATAATGCCGAATGACGAGAGACGATTACCCCTCGACAGTCGACACAATTATGCTGGCCAATTGGGAGCGGATATACACAAGCTGATCCATATGACTCTGTTCCTGCCAGCTTCCATTCGTAATTTATGTAAAATCTAATTATCATTAGAAAGATTTGCAGACCGCATTTTTACATATTAGTATCTATATGTTGTGGGGTTCCCTTTAGGAAAACTTCACCCTCAGCCACTGCTGTTTATATTAGTTCCAAAGACACAGACACCTACTTCGATGTACACATATATCTATATACTCTTTACACCTCTTTAGTTTCGGCTTTCGGCCTATCATACCGAATGCCGAAATAATAGGGCGAATTAAGCCGGCAACAATTACCCTTTAATGCCGTATCATCACGCGCGGTCCGTTAGATCGTGGGCAGACATGCCGACCTGCAGGTCACTCGTCCTCAGCACTTAGCTTCACAATGAACGGACTTAAACAGGGTAATTCGTATGGAACATATTAATTTTGATAATGGCGGGCTCCGCGCATTGATCTTTAACGTGAAAATATTTTGTAAATTCTATATTATTATAGTTGTTATGTTATTAATAAATTATGTTAATGCTATTTTTAAAGTTCAAAATGATTTCGTAGAGATTTGAAAAAATTATATCGGTTGAGAAATCAATTTGTAGGAACATGCATTTTATGTAGCCTTGAGATATGCTATATAGAATACGTACCTAGTAATTTATCTACTTTACCACGAGGTCCTAACTACTTAGACTAATGTTAGAAAAAGTTCTTAGAGACCATTTACTGCGTATGGGTAATGACCGCATCCTTACACATCGTTACACATTAAGAAGGATTTCATTAAGTAAAACCGGTAGGAGTGAACATCGTGTATTCACTAAGGGTTCCGTATCAAATATTCATATAATAGCCGTAATATTGTTTAACTCTTACACTAAATATCGGACAGTTATTTTATCGCTTGAACTCGATTGAGTAGGCAGAAGCACAAAATACACTTGACTTTCATACTACAAGTCATTTATTGATTTCCAAATTCTGAGTAGTTACTGTTTTGGCAGTCGTATTTTAAATATATCAACGAATTACCAGTTTCAATCGACAAAGAATACATTAAAACAAAACTACGTAACAAATTTTTTCGTGATCATATTTTTTTATTTTTATTTCCGTATACAATAATCTGTTTTATCCCGCCATCTTTACGGAACCCAACCAGACAAATCAGTAAACGATTACCTCACACAGTTAAAAGGATTTTTTCCTCGTCTGATTGATGCGTGCAATCAAACAGCCGGCCGATTTATTTCTACACGTACTAGTATTAAATCATTTGTGGTATCGAGCGTTGTACACTATGTATTAATCATTTTTATAGTTCTCATCTCACGCGTAATGCCGGTTTTGTTGCCCGTTGTTTAGAGTAATATTAATTTTATTTATGTACTTGCAGTGTATCGAGTAACATAATGGGTTCTTTATTGCCTGTAGCATAGGGTTTTCATTAACAATTGCAAGCCCTTTTTGTTGATCTCAAAAAGGACTTGCATCATTTCCCTTTCCCGCAACGCCCTCGCTAGAAAAGTTGTGAGGCGCATCTTGGTGCCTGAAATAACCTATAAATAAATATATTTTAAGTTTAAGTTATAAAAGAACAGTATTATAAATTTTAAGTGGTAAAGAACTTGAGCTTAATAAAATATAGTTAGTAACAAATAATACCTATTTTGTTTTACGATAATCTATTCTTACCTCATTGACTACTAGTGATTATTTGCATCATGATTTTGCGATAAAAATAGATATAATAGCACATATAAATTCAAACGTCTTTATTACAAATCTTAGTGCGATTCAAATCATTTAGATCTATTTCTGTTATACCAAATCCATGAAACCACAATTCCCGACCCATAATCACATACATCTTGCAATCAATTAAATCTTGAATCTAAGAACACGATACAACGATTTCCAATTAATAGCCAATTACATCATCAATGTCCCACATACTCGTGATGGGTGAGACAAATCGATTGGACAAACACGACCTCATCCGTACAAGGCACACCGGCCCTGATACAACTTTACCTTTGCGTTTCGATAACTGGTAAGTACTCCGATTGTTTTGAAGGATGCTCTTCATCCAAGAGTTTGGTTATGACTGGTAGATGCTTAGTGTATAGGTAGGTAGAGACATTACTAAGGTATTTCAGGGTCTGAGTTGATTTGAAATCGGTTGTATAGTTGTTAAGTTATGGTAGGTCAAAATATGATCAAAAACTTTGAGTCTTTTTCCTTTAAGTTGTACCTTAACATACTTTCATTGTAAAATATGTTTTAAAACCGGTTTCTTTAAGTCTTGTGTGGCTTGCTACAGCGTAAAGCGTAAAGACAAAGTTGTCCGTAGTCGGAGCAAACGCGAGCGCAATTAAGGTATTAGTGTTAGATTGACATGTCGTGTGACGTCATTATTGCAGGTTAATAGCGCGTCAGTCACAATATTGTGGGTTGTTGGCTGCATTAGTATCTACACGATTGAGTATTTAGACCGGAATGCGCCAATTATTGCAATTTGTATGCTAGAATAATTTAACAACTATGTATGAGTATTAGATTAATAGCAAAATTCTAAAACAAGCAAGTTGTGTTTAATTCTTCGTCCAGTATTATCCCTAATGTTAAGATCCCTGCAGTCTAAATTGGTATGATATTGAGGAACGAGACTCATCCACGTCCACCCTAGAGGATCAGCGAGTGGTCGTGGAGGTAGCATCCGACCTGCTCGAGGTCCCAAGGGTCCACAGGAGACTTAATGGGGGTCTACAATTTGTAAGTGGGGGTCATATGGTTTTTATGTAAAGAACTAAAATGTTGGCTTGACTTCACCTATCAATGTAGGCACATACAATATTAATTAAGAAGCTCAGCGACTGCTACATGTAAAACCTTGCATATTCTGGTGAATATGGTAGAAATTAGCTACAAACCACCGGAAACAGCAAAAATTTGATAGTGGTTTAAAAGAAAAAAAATTGAGAACCTCTGCCCTAGAGGAAACGAAGACAGCTCATCGAAACAAACCAATGTTTTACATTATACAAATTAAGGTGCCCGGTATTGCAAGAGCCATATTCCCAAGGAAACGAGACTGAAACGCGGAAGATTCAAACAGGACGCAGGATAACTTAGTGCATCGTTGCATATCAGAACACGCATAATCGAGCAGTTGTGCCGACGGAATGTGCAACAGATAAGAGATTGTTCGAGATTGTAGCGAACATTACCATTGCGGTTAGAGATAAAATGTTGCGTGATTGTGATGTATTTGTAGGGATTAGAGATCATGCAAATGTTGAACTTTGTTATAATTCTGCAATAACGGTATTCTATGTTGGTTTTAGGGGGAAATATTGAATGATTGGCGCGAAATTTATGGATAACATTTAGTTATAGAAACAACTACAAACGTCCGCACAGTATATGAGCGAATCAGAGGGAGAGAGTGTGTGTTGCCAGTAAAATAAAACAGGATGACAATGCAAGTCTTTTACACGATATTATAACTGGCAACAATAATCTGTTTATTATCATAAAACTAACATTCTACAAACTTGAAAACGTTCGTGTACGTGGTTTAGCGCTAGATATAGAAAAGTCAAACAAATAAACTCTTGCGTACGAGAGATCTATAACCTAGTCAATGGGAGATATGCGACTGGTTTTCTTTTCTTAAAATTTAACCCACAACTCTTGTCATCATAGACAGAGGTGTTTATATCGCACCAAGTGCAAAAACAAAGTTCCTCTTAGCCTGCTTTAAAATATCGCCAATAAAACCCTAAATATTATAACAATAAGGCGCCAAGTGTTAAAGTCACCGCGGGTCAGATTCTATCACAATAGCCAGTACCGGTGCGGTATCGGCAGGATCTAACGATATTCGACGCTATGGGAATTTACACCATTGAAATGTATTGTTAGGACAGAGTTTATGGAATAAAAGATTGGTGGAGTTAGTGGTATAGAGGGTTTGTGGTACCAAATCTCTTAGCTAATAGTATTTGTACGTATTGTTATTAAGTCCACGTATTTATCAGATGAATTAGAAATTTTACATTTACAACGAAAAGCAAAATCTGTGAATTTAGTTCTGTATTTCGTAAAATGGTTGAATGAATTTAGATCTTGTTTTTATTTTATATTTAACACACAGACTTAAAAAATACCTGGGAGAAAGGAAGCAAAATATAAACTTAATAAAGATATGAACAAAGTACATGGATAAAGTAGCTGGTACAACTAATAACGACGGTGCTATGACCCACACATCGATCACTTTACTAAATGAATTCCAATTCACGAGAATGTAAATGAAGCCAATATTGCTATTGAAACCTCGTGAACATTGAAAATACACTTTTATCGACTATAAAATATATCGTTGATGTAAATCATGATTTAGCATAATAGAAGTCCACGTACATAACCTGCTTACAGACGTTTCGAGATATTTATTGCTATAATAGAAATAGACTATTGGCCAGTGTTGATTCCAGGAAGTAATGATAACGAATGAGGACAATAGTTTGCTAGAGAAAGGAACCATAGTGTTAACGGCAATGGGCCTTATAACAAAGTTTTGATTCCAAACACCAATGAACTAGAGTGTAATTGATAATTTTGAGTTATGACCACTGCCACGAAGCATACAGAACTGGGTAATTAATAATACAAATTGTATAGAAAGAGAAGCTATGTCTAAAGCCAGTAGCAGGTATCTCTAACTTGATGTATAATATTGATCCCTAATACTTTAAGCTTTAAGGAAAGTAAAACTTCGTAAGATATATTTTTAAGGCTCTCTATCAATAAATACTTAATATGAAGAAAAGGCAATTAGGGGCAAGATAGTATTCAGCGTCACTCTACCAATTGCAATGAGTTCTTTAATCAATAAAACAATTCTCATTTATTTCAATGCTATGAGGACTCTATTAACTCAAAATGCACCAAATATAACATCACGAGACATTCATTACTTAAAATATTTGTATATCTTATCCGTAAAATATTTTAGCGTGGGCTGAAATTATCATGTTGTTAGAAGCAGTTTTATTTGTTTTGATTGATCCAAACCTGTTCTCATTAGTTCCAAAAGAGATGGATTTGGTACACTAT
>NW_023594545.1:0-13535 GCF_014839805.1 Manduca sexta | reverse complement strand
ATTGTGAAATGATAAACCCCTTAGACTGTGCCAAAAAGACGACACGAAAGTCCGCGTCGTTTCATTGTGATTGGTCGAGACACTAGCATGTGACCCACGCGTTAGTCGCTCAACCAATGACAATCATTATAATTAAACGACATAAACCGTCGCGTGACGTATTTTGTTATGTGATATATTTGTGTTTTATCTCTTGAGTAACTAGGTCATACGTTGAGATATCCACCAAACTTAAGCAGATTCATTGGTGCCGTTCGTCTGATAGTAAGCGACACGACCGACCATAAACAGTAGAAACACTATCGAACACCTTGAAATACAAAGTATCGTTTGGTATTCCACTGCGCTCGCCAACATGACATATGAGATGTTAAGTCTTATTATGTCCAGTACTAACACTGGCTACAATGTCCCTCAAACCGGAACACAACAGTGATTACAAACTGCTGCTTGGCGCCAGAAATAGACATTATTTTATATATCCAAAATAAAATATCCACCACAAATAAATTCCTAAACTACGGCCGAGTTTGAACACAGTCCACTGTTATTAGTTTAATTACTGCGTCGCGTTAACTGCTCAAATTCAATGGCCATCGGTGCCACGGCCCGCGCTTCATTGGCTTCAATACTTCATGCGGAATAATTATCATTAAACATACACATGTTATTGGTTCGCATTGCATTGTAAATTATATGTTTAAAGTTATTTTCACTTACTGCGGCCTAGTGTGAATGTCGTTTGAAGAATAAAGAATGATCATTCTTCTAACTAATACCTAATACAATAATTGCAATTGTTTCTATGTTTTGTTTTTTAGAAGTAAAATCGCAGAAAAAATTTTGATCTTATTTAGCACACCACGTCACACCTACTGCAGTGCACCCACTTTTCGCCATGAGTGTTCCGTCCCATGATATGATAGGCAAAGCTATCACCATATCGGAGAAAAATTGCAGACACCAAGCTGATACTGAGCATTAAAATTCAATATCACTTTTCTCGGTCCGGGATTCGAATCCAGATTGCTCAGTACCAGCCCGGAGTCAGGAATTTGCGTGCGATATGGTGATGGACTCACCCTTATCTCATAAGGATACAATTCTGGGACAGGACACACGGCGAAACGTGGGTGTCCTAGTAGCACCTCTCCCACTTTAGGGATAAAGGAGTGATATGTGAGTGTGTGTGTTTCAAAAATGTGTAATTCAAAGTGCCTTTGAAGTAGACACTTTTGATAAACCTCGCGTTTCTCTAGACAGCTTTATTATAATAGCTAGATGAATTTCACCTTCAAGATATCAGCGAACTTCGCGATAACATATTGCTGAAATACTGTTCCAGACTGAGACGGCTCGGATGAGATTAAACCGGGGTTACTAAGAAACTTTGTTAGTTTCCGAACAACATACTTTTGAAGTTATATTGTTATCGTCTCGGTTTTAAGTATACGTGAAGTAAATGTATCATAGCGGCCTGATCGTTCTCGAGTTCAGGTATGAGTTGATATCAAGACATAGATTTGCATGGTACTAGTGACCGTCGAGATTAGCAACGAATTATAGTACTTTTGTACTTGGCAAATTGACCCCACTGTATCTGATGGTAAGTAGGGTCCAAAATGTCGACTGATGAGAGACGATTACCCCTCGGCAGTCGACACAATTATGCCGGTCTATTGGAACCGGTTATACACAGGCTTATCCCGGAACGCGACTCACTTACGATTTGTATCTGATAACACTTTAAAGATGGTTTAACATTGATTTTGACGTTTAGAGGTTGAACGACTGGCAACTGGCGACAAAATATTATATAAGGCATGTGAGAAAGAAGGGATCGACCGTGCCGAACCTTCTATTGTGAGATATCTAACATTCTTCCACCAACCAGCGAGAATATATGAGAAGATAGATGAAGGTGGCGGATGCGAAAGAAGTGTGCCTGAAGCAGACTAAGTTGCAGTCCATAGTCGCTGCCTACTCCTATGGTATAGAGGCGTGATATGTATATCATATATTTGTGCCACTTATAATTCAGTAACTAGATCGATACATAGTAAAAAGGTAAATTTGACGTATTGACAGAAACAGAATAACCCTGTCGAAATTTTAATAACTACCTATCTCTTGGGTAATATTTGAAGTGTCCTCGAAAAGTTTCTAAGAAATACTATCTTGGGAATTTCAAGAAATTCAAAGAATGTTTACTGATACTGCAAAGATCAAAAGGGTTTGTATTGGGCGTCTCGATACGAGATAGTGTTACACACCTGAAAGTAGTTGCCTTATCTCTCTATACATAATATAATTAATCTACAGTATACATTAAAAGAAAAGTAATAAAGACGAAATGGAGTGACTTAACAAAAGTAATTGAACACAAATCAGTGATTTTAACAAATATTGTCTTAGAACTGAACCAATTATGACGTACTTTTGAATAGCATTACAGATGACTATAGTGTAACTGTGAGCAGATTATTTAAAGTTATTTTGATTTTACTTTAACGTGGTTGGAATTGTATGCGGACGGACTCCTACGCGGAGCTGCGTGGAATAATCTAGTTATTAACAAATTCCATAAAGTAGCGTAGAGTTTCCACAAATACTACAACAGATAGTAGAAACTACCAAAATTAAATTCCAAAACTACTACAATATAAATTCAGTGTTCCATTTTTAAAACATGTACGTTGCTAGTCAAACATCGGTCGGACGGTCCGAGTCCCACGGCGTATCAATGGGCGCTCGGCCTTCGAGATGCGGGATGCAAACCACATAAAGGGAGGAGCGGATTGCCGATACTATCTCGGGACCGGGACGCGTAGGGCCGGGACTCTGGAATTTACTTGTAAAAGGTAAAGCTTTTAGAAATGTTTAATACGATTTCTTGTTTTCATTACTTACTACTAACTGGTATTGATAACGTATTTATAATAATATTGCTGTGAGATATATTATCAGAACTCTACAGACGGTATTATGAACTGGTCTCTTTGGTGAGAGTCCAATAGCGTTTCCGTGGAAGTAAACTGGGGACATTTATCTCCTCTTTTCAAATTACTATTCCTTTTCCTTAAACAGTATCACCTACTTGCCACTCTGGCTGTGTGGGTGTCAGTGGGCGGAGATAACTGCTTGACATCAGCTGGTAGATACAAAGTTTGCAAATACAAAGCCAACAAATTTAGATGCCTCTTTCAGAGAATAGTCATCTTTAAAATAAAATTAATCCCTTTCATCGTGCGAGAATTGAAGTTAAGTTGTTGATCTAAAAATAAAAGAAAAGAAAAATTATAGATAAAAAACGGTCCCATCTCTACTCGTAAGCCGGTCGCTAAATTGCAGACGCGACACATCGGGCGCTCCGCAGCATGCACTCACTCGGAATGGAATTTGATAAAAGATTTATTGGGTCCGCTGTTGACGACAAAGGATGAGTATATTCGAAGCCGTCAAATACACGATTTTATTTTATATCATCGATTAAATGTTTTTGACGGAAGAAGGATTTGTTATAATATTGCAATTGGACTACTGGAACAATATAATTTAGAATTAACTATTTTTTTGTCATAGCTTCGCCCGGACGGAATATTACGTTTTGGGTCAAATATTTAAAAAAATGTAGCTGATGTCGTTAATTGAGTTTCGATTCTTACTAAATTCCATCAAAATTGATTCAGTGGTTAGCCGAGAGCGTAACAGTGTGTTATTTTCTTATTTATATCATCTTTTGTTACAAAGGTGAGAGGTTGACTAAAGCCTTAAGCTGAGTTTCCACAACGAAAACTGTAAATGAAACCTAGTCACTGAAAACATTGAAACTATAATTCAGTGAAAAGTACAAAGGAGTGCATGCGAGTCGCGACCCGAAGCCGCTCGCGACTGTATAACCCGACTTATTTGACCTGTAATTCTACCTTTTATATAAACACGCAACAGTAACTATTTGTTCTTTATTAAAATAGCTTTGAATTAAACAAGGTCGAATTATCAACAATGGTTGTATAATGCGAATATTACGTACTATATTGTTGAAGAATCAGGCCAAGAAAGATTTTCAATTCGATTTTTTGAGATTTTGATTATGAAATAGTAATGGAAGGCGTAACAAATAACTATTCGCTTATCATAATTCTTTACTCTTTGAGATCAACAATACGGTCTAATTTGTAGAAAATGGTTTATGAAAAATTATAAATGTTTTGCTTGAATTTAAAAATATGAATGCGTACGAAGTTTGTCCACAACATTTAAAATGTGTTATGTTTCATGTTAAGTTTAAAAGCATTTTATCGTTTCAAAATCTTTATTCCAATAACACGGGATCTGTCAGAAAGCAGTGGCTTGTGTGAGACGATGCGTCTCCGGTATTCGAGCAAATATTTGGAAAGCCTAGCCTGTGTTAGTTTAGAGGCTTATGTGTGTATGTGTGACACAATTGAATGTTCACTCACACACGTGCAACGTCCGTGCGCGGTCAGGTATGAGAAAATTTGTTGCACGTATTTTTATATAGATCACACGGTGTTTTGGTGCATGGAGGCCTTTCAGCTCCCTCAGGAGAACAACAACAGGGGACCGCTCTTGGCCCCATAGCGCAGGGGCAGTTGTGACTAACAACTTAGACCCTTCTGTCGGAGGAAGCCCGCAGCCGTCCCTAATGCGTCGAAGATAGCGGAGTTTTAGTTGGTATGCCGTGCGTAGGATGTATATAGCGTTAGGAACTCGACCCGACGGACTCCTCATATTTACTATCTTTCTGGCTCAATGCCGGGTCGTGAGGTACGATGAACCCAACATAACAGCTCAGACAGCCCTCTCGATTGGGCGGTAGTCATAAGAAACTTTTCTGCAGAAACAAAAGGTCACCCCTTGTGTAGTAGTAGTATTTTTTGCCTAGTCGTATGTCCAAACACTTATAAAAGAAACAATTTTGTGGGTGTGTAGCCATCATAGATAGTAAGTAATACGGTTTAGAAGAAAGAAAGAGAGTCTTGCTTATCTGAGAAATTTCTGTGCTGCTTGCGAAATGATAGAGCAAATACATTTCTGTATTATTCTTAACCAATATGACCAAGTGAAGCGGTTTTATTCACGATAAATAAACATGGCTTTGCTTAATTTATTTTAAATTAACGTAATCAAATGTGATGATTGTACACTGTCAGTGCATTACCAGTCCTTGTTTACATTAACCCGGCCCAGCACTCTCTCACGATGAACGCCGCTCAAATTAAATGTTACAGCGTGTGTTTTGTCTCTTTGTGTTCTCAATGATGAACGTATGTAAATTGTCTCGATCGTGTACAATGTTTAGAATGCGTTTGTGGATTAATTGTATTGTCCTGTGTGGATGGTGTTTAATGGTGTATGTAAATATTAATTTTACGTATATATTCAAGAGATGGCTGAGTGGTGTTTTTGTTTGAGTGCTGTATACTTAGTCTGGCCATAAATACTGTTACACTTAATTATAAAAAAATATTACATTTGAATTTCGAATCTGTCATTTTTATACGATTGTTCATTGTGTTTTCTCATTTTGGCGCCAATACATTGTAAAATATTTTGCGATATTAAAATGGTGTGGGGTGATAAAGAGAACCGAATCGCTGTGATAGCATTACACAAAGTAGGTATGGAGCCAAATGCAATTTTAAAACTCTCCATACACTTGGTATTAGTAAAATGTTTGTGTACCGGGCTATTAATAGGTACAATGAGACCTCCTCTGTTTGTGACAGAAAAAGATCTGGCCGTCCACGTAGTGTTCGTACGAAGGTGGTCAAAGCAGTAAGGGAAAGAATTCGAAGAAATCCTGTCCGAAAGCAAAAGATTTTATCTCGGGAAATGAAGATAGCACCTAGAACCATGTCGCGTATTTTAAAAGATGACTTAGGACTTGCAGCCTATAAGAGACGCACTGGCCATTTCTTAACTGATAATTTAAAGAAGAATAGGGTGGTAAAATCGAAACAACTACTGAAGCGGTACGCAAAGGGAGGTCACAGAAAAATTTTGTTTACGGATGAGAAAATTTTACAATTGAGCAACATTTTAACAAACAAAATGACCGTATTTATGCTCAAAGCTCTAAGGAAGCTTCCCAATTAGTCGACAGAGTGCAACGTGGACATTATCCGACTTCAGTGATGGTTTGGTGGGGTGTTAGCTATGAAGGAGTGACTGAGCCATATTTTTGTGAAAAAGGTATCAAAACATCGGCACAAGTGTATCAAGATACCATTCTTGAGAAGGTAGTTAAGCCCCTTAACATCACCATGTTCAATAACCAAGTATGGTCCTTCCAGCAAGACTCGGCGCCGGGTCATAAAGCTCGGTCCACGCAGTCTTGGTTGGAATCGAACGTTTCGGACTTCATCAGAGCTGAAGACTGGCCGTCGTCTAGTCCCGATCTTAATCCGCTGGATTATGATTTGTGGTCAGTTTTAGAGAGTACAGCTTGCTCTAAACGCCATGATAATTTGGAGTCCCTAAAACAATCTATACGATTGGCAGTGAAGAATTTTCCCATGGAAAGAGTGCGTGCTTCTATTGATAACTGGCCTCATCGTTTAAAGGACTGTATTGCAGCCAATGGAGACCACTTCGAATAAGCTTTTTATATTTTTAATTGTTTTATATTTATGTATTAAACTGACACACTGTAAAAGTAATAAATGTTATTTGCAGTTAACAATTTTCTTTTTTCTTTATTACAATATTTATGGCAAGACTAGGTAATTTATATAGCGTGAGTCCGGAGAATTTTGGTTTATTTCTCTGGTTCAATATTGGAGATTAATTGTAGTCCAACGACATGGTCCAAGTACCTTCTTACAGATTTATTTATATACTTATTTACTTATATAAGTTTTGATTAATTAAAATTATTAACACTTACAGTAACTCGGTATGCAACGGCTTGGCTGTGCCTTTGGCATTGCTATAGTCCATGGGCAGCAGATGCTGCTTATCATCAGGCAGACCGCTTGCTCCATTGCCCACTAAGGCAAAACTGAAAATAAAAAATACTATGCTAGCGGATATCCTTTATAAGTTTTTGGTATATCGAATATATTCTTCACTTCTTAGCAAGATTTCATAAATATTTTCCATATTACACGCCACTATAAAGTATTAAACCGATATCCTCGGGCATACGAAAGCATTCCGATGAATTTCGTTTTAAAATCTCATTACGATCATCGATAGCGTTTCAATTTCATCAAAAATATGATTCAGGGCAAAATATGCGTTAGGTTGAACGTTGACTACCGATATTGCCGGCACCGATTTTAATATAGAAAGAATTCAGTATTGTTGGTGTAGTGGGTATATCCTGACTCTAAACTGTTTCGATTATTATAAAGAGCCCTAACAATTTTGAGTGTTTTCCCTGACATTTGATAGTTTGCCTCACATTAAAATTTGTACCTATTACTAAGCAGTATACTCGTCTCTTGGCTTTAGGCTACATTGCCTTGTTTTGGTAAACATCGTCTAGTATTACAAAACCTTACCAAATAAATATAAAACTCTGCCTAGAATTGGAAATTGCGCTGCTTACAACCTATGGATTGAACACTTGATCTCTCAAGATAAAGAGAGCGTTGGGGTTTCGCTGATGGTAGGATATTTATATCCGTCAGGTTAGCGACCACTATACACAAAGAGTAAAACCATGGTGGCCCATTTAAGAGTGTCGCGTTCCACGCCAGCCGCCATTAAGGTCACTTTGCCGTGCCAAAAAAAACGTCGCGGTGCTACGCAGTATTTTCTAAATCACTTTTGACTTACATAAATAAACTTCGATTTTCAGTTTCCTCAAACAGTCAATGCCTACCCAAAACAAAAAGCCCATAAAGTCTGCAACAAAGAGCGAAAGTGACGCACAAACCAATCCCTTCCTTTGAGCTGCGTTGTGTACACATGCTTACAAATTGGCACAAATCTTTTGATCCAATAGCCGTGCGGGGAAGCACGGACTACTTTTGTTACGTTTCCTACAGTCTCTGGAAATATGTTGTTATATAAGAGTGCTAAGGTGAGCGACATCTTGATAAAATGTCGAGGTATTTGCCCGACCATGACTTGTAGCTGTGAGTTTGCATCGCAATGTGACTCGCAAATACCGGTGTCACGTCGGGGGACGAAAAGAAGCTTGGTGAGTAGTAGATCGGTGGAGGGTAGATTGTTGGATAACCTTCTTGTGTTTACTAAATAAAGACAAAGAAGACCAAACCCTTTTCTTCCAGGAATCTAGCCCTGTGCATTTATTATTAATCATGTAAAGAATACGGTCAATTCTATGGTTACATTCAAGACAACTGGGTAGATATTGCTACAATAGGTACACACATTTCCTCTCCACTTCGAGTCGATTCGCTCCAATGGAACACTGTACCAATGTGGCACGTACCACATTTAGATTACAGCGCGTTATTCAACAAACTCCAGCTAATGGAACGTGTACAGTGACGCCTAATACAAGTTCCCTGACTTCGTTGCTTACGAAATGCGAACCTAGATTTGGAATTCTTGTTCAGTGGTTAGTCGAATTAGCAACGTCTAGATTGTCCTAAAACTAGCAGCTTGTTTCAGCTGCAAATTCCTGTATTATCTCGAAGCATTTCCATTGAAATTATGCTGACATATTTCGTATTTTTGAGTATGTAGACACGTGCTTATGACGGGTGAAAAAATATAATAAATAATTTTATATGAATAGTGGGTTTCTTTTATGAGTTTTTACCTCTCGCTGTTCTATATTGAGCTGATTTGAATGTACTATGTTAATCAAAGTGTATGAGAACATTAGCACTGTAAAAGCAATGCTAATCTCATAACCCAGTAATACAGTCATACGTGCACTTTCTATTAGATTTCCTCCGACATAATAAACTGTAAATAATTCTACTAGTGGACTTGCGGTTATTGTCTGATTTTCATAATAACTTTATTCAGTCTCTATGTTTATCATAAATGCACGTGCTTTCGATATCAGTTTACTCAAAACAGGCCAGCATAATTGTGTCGACTGACGAGGGGTGATCATCTCTCATCAATCGACATTCTATGAGCCTTACTCTACTCACCATCAGGTGGGGTCACTTTGCCGTGCACGTATAAAAAAACCTATCATACACCACAATGGAAAACAACTAGTATCGTTGATATAAACTACGGTTTTGGTCTGCCAACATACAGAACAGAAAGAAAAATATTGAGATAATAAATCTCCTTTCACAGTTAGCTCTTCCTTCTACTACAACGCTCACTTTTGAACATCGATTTTATATTTTAGTAGTAATATCAGCCCTGTATTATATACTGTCCCACTGCTGGGCACGGGCCTTCTCTAGTACTGAAAGAGATTAGACCTTGGTCCACCTCGCTGGCCTAGTGCGGATTGGTAGACTTCACACCCTCTCAAAATTCCTATAAAGGAGTTTCAGGTATGCAGATTTCCTCACGATGTTTACCTTCACCGTTGAAGCAAGCGATAATTCACAAATAATACACACATAAATTTAGAAAAGTCAGAGGTGTGTGCCCTTGGTATTTGAACCTGCGGATATTCGTCGCGGCATTCAGTTCCACACACAACTACGCTATCGCCGCTATTTATATGTTGCACTACTTGTAATAAGTATACTGTTTTCTATTCAAACTATTTTTATACAAGATTGTAACACCACTGCGCGGCGAGAGTGTGCAGTCGCAATATTATACGCCTCCCCAGTCGCTGCGCACGCACACAACGATGACCGCCCCTATAAAAACGGCAAACACGGGCCGGAGCAGTCAGTTAACGCTAGCGCGCCGCCGTATCCAGTACTGGAAAGGAGGCTACCGCTAGCTGGGACGCTCCCCGCTCCACACCGCGACCGGACTATTCCGCTTCCCGGGTGTAGCTTCGTTTCGCATCACGCGTCACGAACTCGCCTGGAACGGAACGCCGTACCTACCACTAATATATTGTATCGTGTATTGTGTGTAAAATAAACTCCTTTGTTGGACGATCTTCTTTTAATCCGTTTCACCAAACAAGTCTTACATTCTGACGCCCAACGTTAAGCCCGAAAGTATACAAACTGGCACTTAATATAAAGACCGGAAAAGCCCTAAAGGACGAACAACCAGCAGGATAAAAAAAGAACCTGGAGATATGAACCTGTCGGTTGACCAATTCGAAAAGCTTTTATCCGTCATCAGCACCCAGCAGCGGCGAGGTTCTTTTGCGACCTGTAAACTGTCATATAATGGCGTGCGAGATACTGAAACGGTGGAATCTTTCCTTGCGGCGACTTCAGTGTTCAAATCTGTTGAACAGATATCCGATGAAGATGCCATTAAGAGTATTCCACTTATTCTTAAAGAAGAAGCTGCTACTTGGTGGAATGGTGTTAAAAAAGAAGTCATGGGTGACTTCGAATCACGTGTTCGACACGCATTTGCCCCTAAGAGACCAGCATACCAGTTGTACCAGAACATCGTTGGTATTAAACAGTCCGAAGACGAGCTAACAGAAGTATTCGTGGCCAAAAAGAGCACTGTTTGCGCAATTGCCCGAATCCCATACCGAGGCTCAACAGATAGATATGGTATATGGTCAGTTGAGGTATAAGATTAGGTCAAAATGCCAAGAGAAAAACAGGAACTTTCGATGCCTTGCTGAAAGCCGCTAGAGGAGTTGAACAGCTTCTAACAGAGAAGAAGCTTCCAGAAAATGGAACTTCCGAAAACGCAACAACTAGCGTTAAAAAGAAAAGATGCAACTTCTGTCGTTTGCCAGGACATTCGATCGAGAATTGCCTGAAGAAGCAGAACAAGCGACTGTAGTGAAGCTTTGGTCAGTAAATTTGCTCCTGCAAAAGCTGCTACGGGGACACAAGCACCATCGCCTTCACAGCCGAGATTTGCGTGCTATGGTTGTGGTACCCCCGGGGTGGTCAGATCAAAATGCACTAAATGTTCCAAGCTTCCTTCGAAGACAGAAAAGGCAGAAATAAGCTTCTGTTCTTCATTCAAACGTGCGTCCTAGGCCAACAATAGGCATAGGTATAGGCAGGATAGAGGGAACTGCCTATATAGACACCTGTGCAAAAACAAGTGTCGCTTCCTACGGCCTCTATAAGTGTCTGAGGAGAATGGGATTTCCTTTTGGAAAACAGGAAATCACGGTGACGTTGGCTGATGGCGTAAAGACGCAGAGAGAAGTACTGACAGTGCGCGCACCCGTCAGCATTAGTTATCGCGTAGTTCAGACAACTTTCATTGTGTTCCCTGAATGCAGAGAATCACGCACACTGTTGGGTATTGGATTCATCCAGGACGCAAGGATTGTGCTGGATATTCCTCAGAAGACCTGGCATTTCGTGGACTATCCAGAAGATATCTTCGACTTGCAAGACGAAGGTTCCGAGGAGATATCGATGGCCCAGGTAGGGACTACTCCTGGTAATTACGACCCTGTCCTGCGGACAATGCTGAAAGATGTCACACTTCCGGAATTCGTTTCCCCCCTGTTGATCACTCCACCAGAAGACAGGACGCGAATCAGGATGTCAGAGACAGTAACATTGGAACCGATGTTACCACAATCCAGTGCATGTGCTGCAGTAGATCTACAACTAAATAGTAATGTGAAGTCAATGGAACCAGGGTTACCGGAGACCAGTGCCTGCAACACAATGCCCTATCGTCTGGTCCCTATAGATTCGCCATCACCTCCGGCCAAACGAACAAGATATCTGTTTGATGGCTATTCACCACATGTAGATTTTATGTATAGAGATGCCCAAATGCAACTACACGGTGCGACGTGTGAATTGTCACCACATTCGATCATGCTGTTCCCAAGTTTACACTCTAATACTAATGAAGACGTGGAAATAAATTCTATCGCAATTGAGGAATTAACAGTTGACACACTTGATGCTAATCAGAAAGCCCAGCTGATGGAAGTATTATGGAAGAATCAAGAAGTGTTCGGAAAGAGTGTCCAGCCGACACCTCTTGCGGAGCACTGTATAGACTCAGGAGACAGCAACCCCATCTCAGTACCTCCATACAGATTACCCCCTCCTCGGTTGACACTGCTTAAGCAAGAAATAGAGAAGATGTTAGACAGTGGGGTTATTGAACCTTGCATCTCCCCCTGGTCTGCACCTGTCATCATGGTACCGAAGAAAGATGGAACAGTACGAGTCTGCATTGACTACCGTAAACTTAATGCGGTAACGGTACCCGACATATACCCGTTACCACGCATTGATGACTTGCTACACGCTGCCAAACCTACGCCATATATGTCTACGTTGGATTTACGTGCAGGATATTGGCAGGTTAAAGTAAAGACGGAAGATCAAGACAAAACTGCTTTCATTACGCCATTTGGAATATTCCGCTTCAAACGGATGCCATTTGGTCTTCGAAATGCACCATCTACGTTCCAACGCCTCATAGATAAAATAAGAGTTAGCCTTGAAAATGTGAAGATGTTGGCCTATCTAGATGACCTAATCATTTTCTCAGTCACATATGAGGATCATCTAGAAGACTTGGACAAGGTCTTAATGAAGCTGAACCAGAGTAATCTTCGAGTAAACTTTAGTAAGTGTCGATTTTGTTGTTCAACGATTAAGTATTTGGGCCACGTCATTACCCCAGACGGACTGAAAGTAGACCCTGAAAAGATAACAGCAATACTTGACTCTCCAACTCAAAAGAATCTAAAGCACTTGATGACGTTTCTACAGACGTGCTCTTGGTACAGACGCTTTATACCAAGTTTCGCTAAAATAAGCGAACCACTTTCACGCCTTACAAGGAAGAATCAGCAGTGGACCTGGTCTGCAGAACAGGAAAACGCTTTTCAGGAACTGAAGACTCGTCTCACGACTGCACCTGTACTCCGGCAAGCTGATGAGACGAAACCCTACGTCATAAAAGTGATGCAAGTAATTACGCACTTGGAGCAGTTCTAGTGCAGGGGGAGGGAGAAGATGAGCACCCCGTCGAATATGCTAGTAGGCTTATGACCCCTGCAGAGCGAAATTACTCCACGACGGAAAGAGAGGCCCTTGCAGTTGTATGGGCTATATCAAAATTCCGAGGATACATTGAAGGCCTACCAGTGACGGTTATCACTGACCACCAAGCATTAAAATGGTTAATGTCGCTACGATCTCCTACAGGGCGAATAGCAAGATGGGCTCTACAGATACAAGCCTATGATATTACTATCAAGTACACACCGGTAGAACGAATGTGGTTGCAGATACATTATCAAGACCAATCTGCAACAACGATGACCAGAAGAACTGTGAGTGTGCAGTGTCGCTGTCAGTATGCCACAGAGATCTCCTTCAGAAATAAGGACAGAACAATTTAAAGATGAACACATATCCAATATAGTGACTGCCTTAGAAGACCCTGAACGTACGGAGAATGCCGTGTATTGAGCAACAAAGGATACATTATGAACAATGGATTGCTTTATCGATATCAGCCTCACAACG
>NW_023594544.1:0-13535 GCF_014839805.1 Manduca sexta | reverse complement strand
ACAGTGCCAGTCCCAATCAAATGCCTTAGTAATGTCGAGGCCCTCGGTTAAAACCTCGCCATGCTTATCAGTCGTCCCACTCCAGCGGTGTAATACGTACGCTCGAAGATCAGCCACCGACCCGGCACACTTTTTTCGGAATTTCGGACTTTAGACATGTAATGACTGCAGCTCCGTCGCATATCACACTGCCTGATGCGAACAACAGGCATAACGCGTCCACAGTCAGGCAGTGCGGGCAGCAACTTGCCGCAGTCAAGCCAGAATGTGCGCGAAGAGTTTTGCTAATAATGCAGATTTTTCCTACGCCCCGTGAGTTAGCGATTCGTCAGGATAACTCAACCGTGGCGCGTCTCCACCGTTCATATCTAGTGCAATACAATTTTCTGTTGAGAATCCAGATTCAAACGTGATTAAAATACAAGCTAAATACCTGTATAAATTCCATTATGCCGCCGCGCAGGCATGCCAGAATCCATTAGGGATGGCCATTGGCCTCAGCGACGACTGCGCGGGACACCTTTCGGAACAGTGTTCGGCATTACGTTATTTGCGCTGGAAATTGTAATACTTAATATCATATTCGGCCTTTGGCCTACCGCTGGTTCAACGCGGCGCGTGGCCTTGTTTTTAGTTTTACTATAGCATACTTACTCTACTAGTCTACTTAGTTCAATATCTTTCGCAATAACATTTGGTTTTAGATCAGAGTAACACAGCTTAGACCGTACAGTATGAACTCGTCCTGGCTCACCATGAGCTAGCCGTTGTTACACGATGCAATGGCTAGATAATTACAAAAACATAGATTGCATAAATTTTATTTACAAAAGAAAAATTATAAGCTGCAGTGAATTTTGAATGGATATTTATATTTAAAATGGCTAACCACAAATAGTATTTATGTTTTATAATTTTAATTTCGTTAAAACGAGGACGCACACGAATATTACGCAATCAGTAATTTAAATGAATTTACAAACTGAAAATTCTTTAATGTAACAGGTCAGCAAAATTAATAACATTCAGTTCTAATAATTGAATAGATTTCACTGGAATTTATTTTAAAGTAAAAGAAACAAATTCAATTATGAAAAAGACGCGTTTAAGTAACTGCAGCCGGTCGCCGGCGTGACAAGCTACTTGTTACTCACATTGTCCACAGGAAGCCGACGTTGCAGTTAGTTGTGCGTTTGGAAATCACTACAATATCCTTTGCCTGTGGTACAGTGTGCGTCACCATGCTCTGGGCCCTACACCATGATCCGATATTAGTTGGTTACATGGCCGTTCACGTGTCCTAACAAATGTCATATTTTTAAATGTATTTTGTATTCACCCACATGCTAACCGTTTGCCGAATTAGAATATTATTCAAAAATAAAATTGTTTATAAAGGTTACTATTGTAATTACATGTTTTTTTTTTAAATAACATTAAGCATTATATTGTGCCACTGAAGCACGACACTGCCATAAATCTGCTCGACCGCACAGTTCCAAACAAAGGAGGCTATATGAATTCATTTTGAGTTAGCACAAGTTCGCCGCAGACATCAGGTTACCATAAATATGAGCCGAGCGGAGGCAAACTATCGTTATCGCGGCCGAGCCAACTCCTTCAATAAACAACTAATAACAAATTAATGCGAGAACTTGCACACAGCACTTGTCAACAACAAATATTCTCAAACTTTGTCAATCACTCACGTCTACGAAAAAGGCCAAATTGTATACGTATTCCACGGTTCCTTTAGACACTGCAAGCGGACGCGGCCGGGAGAACGAGGTTAGGAAGTAAATAAACTCAAACCAATGTTGTAACATTAAATTATATAAGTATAAAATTGATTCGATGTAAAATTATTAATGAATTAGTAAAATGACATATTGTGATATTCGAAATGACCTATCATTTTAACCACCGGTTGAGCAAAAGAATTTTAAATAAAATCCGGCTGCTCAAAACATCCACCTCTCGACATCATTTACAACAGTCCACAGCGCGGTCACAACAAACTCGACGAACGCTTAAAAAAATCACATCCCACCACACATAAAAAATAGCACCAATATGAATATTACTATGCAAAACACGGTCAAAGTTTGGGCAGCGGCGGCTTTTAACAGCTTCCAAACCGGGATTCAACTGCGGACCAAGTTGTGTTGAAATTAATTGACAATGGTCGGTCGCGGCCGACACCCTCGCCCACACACTACGCCGGCGATCCCGCCGAGCCGCCGCCCGCCTCCTCTCTTCATCCACATAAACACCTACACAACTATTGGTGTTATTGTTCAAACTTATGTTCATGTGTTTTACAAAGTATTAAACTGACGCTACTGTCCAAACTATGTCGACCCTCAACCACCATGTGGCCGTCACCTACGAGTGTTAGTTTTGGCTCGATTACTTAAATTAAATTATGTTGCATACTGTAATTAATGCAAACTATGTCTATCATTTCTAACTACGATAAGTGACCAAGTTGGTTGGTTTTATATTTTCCAAGAAATAGTAAACGACCATAATATGGGTCACCTGACCTGATTAATACCGGTTGTAAGGGAAACGCCATCGAAAACGAAGACAGGATAGTATTGGTGATTCCTGCAAGATGGCACAAAAATATCCTACTGAATGATTATTATTTACTAGGTTTTTAACATTTCTGTATCACGTACAGATAGAAAATATTAAACTGTTATTTAAATGAAAGTAATTCAAATAGTCAATATTAAAAAAGTCGTAATGTAACTCGTAAATCAGCTGACGGGTCAACGATCGCGCACAGCTGGTCGGACCGGGCGGTGCGGGCGCAGCGCGGCATGGCGCGAACGCCGCAAAGTCGCCATTTGCTTTGTAGTAAGTACCCAGTACCTACGTGCCCCAATTTCAATTTGACTGCAATTACAATCTTTAATGCCTGCCCGAGTAATAACTAATAAAACTAACTATTTTCATAATTTTTTTATTGATAAAATACGAACTGCCTAAAATCCCATCTGCGTAACTTTAAAGTAAGTAAGTACGTAAAAGGTACATAAATTTCTCTAAGAAGTTATCAAATATTGGCAGAATAAAACGCAGCTGCAACGAGCGGGACGAAATTTATAAGTATCACAATAATGTCCTAAAACAAAATGTTAGTTGACGCTACTTTGCAGAAATAAGTTTTAGGTAATTTATTTTTCGATCCACCTGACCTTGAGTTGGCTGAATTGATACTACGTTAAAATATCGGGAATTGTAAGTACTTGTGCATTTACGATCAACTAACTAAAGTGACATTAAAAAAAAAATCCAATTAATATTTTGTTGTTTGTTTGTTTGTAAATAACGAAATTATTATTGTAGTAGTCCATGGGTTTAATATTGTAAAGTATGTAATTGTTGCAATTTTTGTTTGTACGTAATTTCTAAGCAAATGTACTTTGCAATAACAATAAAAGGAATGAAATGCTTGATTAGTGATGGCAATTAATTCTAATTAGAATTAGTTTCAATAACATGCGCCCTTTCATTTTTTAGCATGCTGAATAAACAAGCTAATGCTAATTGCTAATATGACGCATGAATTAAAATTGTGTAAATTTTAATTTGCGAATTACACTTCGCACAAGACTCAAAATATGTCATATGACACAATGATGAGTTAGCGATTCGTGGGAAATCAACGGACGAAGTTTAAGGCTCGATTTTTTTTTTCTTTTTATCTAACTCCAATTCACTGTCAATACATTTTATTAAAATAATATGATATTCATTTGTATATAATAGAACTAGCTTTTGCCCGCGGCTCCGCCCGCGTTATAAAGTTTTTCAGGCTAACGTTTTCCGTTATAAAAGTAGTAGTTTCCCGGGAGCCTATGTTCTTCCCAGGGTCTCAAACTGTCTCCATACCAAATTTCATCTTAATACGTTAGGTAGTTTTTGAGTTTAACACGTTCAGGCAGACAGATGCAGCGGGGGCTTTGTTTTATAATATATTTTTTAGAACTTTTTAAGAGGAACAATCTCGTCATACATCATTGTTACATAACTTTAACCGTTTACGCAGCGCACGCAACAGAAGCTCAAAAATAATAAATTGTCCCCGTTTTTGCAACATGTTTCATTACTGCTCCGCTCCTATTGGTCATAGCGTGATGATATATAACTTAGAGCACTCCACAAACAAAGGGCTATTCAACACAAAAATAATTTTTCAGTTTGGACCGGTAGTTCCTGAGATTAGCCATTACTGCTCCACTCCTATTGGGTATAGCGTGATGATATATAGCCTATAGCACTCCACGAACAAAGGGCTATTCAACGCAAAAGAATTTTGTGTTTGGACCGCAGTGGCGAAGCGTCCATACAAGCCGATTCCTACCGGGTTACCTTTTGTAAATTAATTAAAATAATAAAAGAAAAACACAACAATATAACTAGAATAAAAGAGTATATTCAAACAAGTCATCTTATATTTATTAAATTATAATCAATACTTCAATGATATCTGTCGTCCATATCATTTCGTTAAATCGTAACTCGCGCCTTATAGTGTTCGAAGTGAACCCGGCTGCGCATAGCTTCCCTCGCGATATTGTTGTCTCTTTCACACGCAGCGCGGTGTCTTTGTCTAATCTTTTGGAAGTGACGTAAAAATACATGTGTGCGTGCGTGTCTATGTACTTCAGGTTAACCCGAGAATTTGCGGCTTCATGTTGAGCTATTGGCGCGCAATATTTTTAATAATTTAGAATGTATAATTAGTGTTTGTGCGTTATTAATTCTTGTTGGACTCTTTTAGGTACCTATGTTCAGAATATATGATTATTTTGTAAGTTTGGAAACTAGACATATTTTTTTTTTGTTAGAAGGAAATTAGTATTATGATATTTTACTGATTTTAATTTTGTTGTAAACAGCGTATTATATTATGTTAACTGTAGAAAAAATATTTCGTCGGGTTTCCTTTTGAAAATTTTCACCCTTCGCCACTGTTGGACCGGTAGTTCCTGAGATTAGCCATTACTGCTCCGCTCCTATTGGGTATAGCGTGATGTTATATAGCCTATAGCACTCCACGAACAAAGGGCTATCCAACGCAAAAAGATTTTTTCAGTATGGACCGGTAGTTCCTGAGATTAGCGCGTTCAAACAAACAAACAAACAAACTCTTCAGCTTTATATAATAGTATAGATTTAGAATATTATACCTAGAAGAATGCGCAAGCTTTTCATAAAGTTACCTTTAATAGATGAATAGACTAGCGCAATATTACAAAGCGTAATTTTTTTTTTTTCTCGTTGCGTTCGCTTCAGCATGTAGCGCAAAATTTATCATTGTTCCTGCGGTAGTTAAGGCGGGGCTCATGCTTGCGATATTATTGCAACGTGCGCTAACGCACGAATTAATTAGCATTTCACAAAATTTAGCTTGCAAACAATTAATGCTGATGCTGATTAATCTAACGCCACATTTGTGTAAGTGCCAGCTGGAAGGAAGGAAGGAAGGAAGGAAGGAAGGAAGGAAGGAAGGAAGGAAGGAAGGAAGGAAGGAAGGAAGGAAGGAAGGAAGGAAGGAAGGAAGGAAGGAAGGAAGGAAGGAAGGAAGGAAGGAAGGAAGGAAGGAAGGAAGGAAGGAAGGAAGGAAGGAAGGAAGGAAGGAAGGAAGGAAGGAAGGAAGGAAGGAAGGAAGGAAGGAAGGAAGGAAGGAAGGAAGGAAGGAAGGAAGGAAGGAAGGAAGGAAGGAAGGAAGGAAGGAAGGAAGGAAGGAAGGAAGGAAGGAAGGAAGGAAGGAAGGAAGGAAGGAAGGAAGGAAGGAAGGAAGGAAGGAAGGAAGGAAGGAAGGAAGGAAGGAAGGAAGGAAGGAAGGAAGGAAGGAAGGAAGGAAGGAAGGAAGGAAGGAAGGAAGGAAGGAAGGAAGGAAGGAAGGAAGGAAGGAAGGAAGGAAGGAAGGAAGGAAGGAAGGAAGGAAGGAAGGAAGGAAGGAAGGAAGGAAGGAAGGAAGGAAGGAAGGAAGGAAGGAAGGAAGGAAGGAAGGAAGGAAGGAAGGAAGGAAGGAAGGAAGGAAGGAAGGAAGGAAGGAAGGAAGGAAGGAAGGAAGGAAGGAAGGAAGGAAGGAAGGAAGGAAGAAGGAAGGAAGGAAGGAAGGAAGGAAGGAAGGAAGGAAGGAAGGAAGGAAGGAAGGAAGGAAGGAAGGAAGGAAGGAAGGAAGGAAGGAAGGAAGGAAGGAAGGAAGGAAGGAAGGAAGGAAGGAAGGAAGGAAGGAAGGAAGGAAGGAAGGAAGGAAGGAAGGAAGGAAGGAAGGGCTTTAGGTTTAGGTTTAGGTTTAGGTTTAGGGTTTAGGTTTAGGTTTAGGGTTTAGGGGTTTAGGTTTAGGGGTTTAGGTTTAGGTTTAGGTTTAGGTTTAGGTTTAGGTTTAGGTTTAGGTTTAGGTTTAGGTTTAGGGTTTAGGTTTAGGTTTAGGTTTAGGCTTAGGTTTAGGTTTAGGTTTAGGCCTCAGGGCTTAGGCCTTAGGCCCAGGTTCAGGTTTAGGCCTAGGTTTAGGTTTAGGTTTAGGCCCAGGTTTAGGCCTCAGGGTTTAGCTTCAGGCCCAGGCTTAGGTTTAGGCCTCAGGCCCAGGTTTAGGCTTTAGGCCCAGGTTTAGGTTTAGGTTTAGGTTTAGGTTTAGGTTTAGGCTTAGGTTTAGGTTTAGGTTTAGGTTTAGGTTTAGGTTTAGGTTTAGGTTTAGGGTTAGGTTAGGTTAGGTTAGGTTAGGTTAGGTTAGGTTAGGTTAGGTTTTTTTTTCTTGTTCCCCTATCCAGGACAAGGGATTTTCTTAATATTTTTGTATTATTTCTCTTTTTTTCTTTTTATTTTCTATTTTTTTTCTATGTTTTCTCATTTTTTTGTTTTAGCTTATTTCTTTTTTTTTATTCTTATCTCTTACATTTATTTCTTATTCTATCTGTATATCTGATATTAGTTATCGTATTTATCTATATTATATTTATCTATACTTATACTTCTATTTATCTTAACTATACATATATCTATATTTATTTACTTCTAGTTTATTGCTACTTATACATAATATTATATTATATACTTAGCAATACTTATCGCTATTTCTTTTATTACTTTGTTGCTATTTTTCTACAATACTTTATAAATATATGTGTATGCTCCTTATTTTTTAATATCTTATATAAGTTGTCTAATTTTATCTTAATATCTATCCTATTTTCTAAATTATATCTATCCACTGTGTGGATGGGACATTCGAGCAGGAGATGTGGGACCGTCTCCTGAACGTCAGGGTCACATTGGCACGCCGGGCTCCCCTTGCACTTGAACCGATGCAAGTACTCGGAGAACCCGCCGTGCCCCGTGAACACCTGCGTCAGTGTGGCGTCCAGGGCGATCCGCCTTACGACCCTGTGCGCCTCGACCGCGTCCGGAAAGAACAGCTTCGTTACCGAAGCCGTCTCTCCGTCCGCGTATCTCCGGCTCCATTCGTCAATCGAGTCCTTTCGGATCTGTCGTTTGACGAACGAAACCGGACATTTGTCGTAATGCGCACGGGTCTTCAGGTGTTGTGCGGCCTCCTTAGCGAGTACGTCCGCCCTCTCGTTCCCCTCCAACCCCACATGTGCCTTCACCCAGAAAAGTTCAATTTTCTGGGTGCGTTTCCAGGCTTCTTTTAGTAACTTTTTTATTTCAAACGCTATGGGGTGGAGGGAATCACCTCTGGTGACGACGTCGAGAGCGGACCTTGCGTCGCTGAAGATGCCGCACGCAGGAAGCCCGCTACGGAGCGCCTCCTCCACGGCTTTGCGGAGGGCGAGAAGTTCCGCCTGATAGACGGAGCAGTATGGCTCGAGCCGCAATTTTCTGGTACTCGTCTCGGCGGCACCGTTCCATATGGACAGCGCCGCTCCGACTTTCCCATCGATCTTGCTTCCGTCGGTGAAGATACTGAGACCCTCACCGACGTGTCGAGCCAGTTCCGCCCCATCCGCCAGGCATTTGAAGCTCCCGCCCATCCGCTCCGCCGGGTGGTCCAAGCTGACGAAGGCCACAGGAACTTCCACTTCTCGGTCTCCCACCACTGCCTGAGAGTGCCCCTTCCTGACTTCATAAAGGAGTGCGGTTTCCCGCACCCTTATGTCAAGAGGGAGCACTCCCGCCAGTAGCAGGGCCGAGTTGAGCGAGACAGTCCTGTAGGCCTTCGTCATCTTCTGCGCGAAGCTGCGCTGGATCGCTCCGAGCTGCTTCCTAACACCCAGCTTCCGGCTGGCCGGAGCCCATGCGCTTGCAGCATACAAGATCACGGGCTCCACCGCAGCCGTGTAGATCGTCCTGATCACCTCAGGTCCCAATCCCCACTGGACCTTGGCTGACCTCGCGAGCACCTTGAAGAGGCTAATCGCCTTGGCGCATGCCTGCTTCACGTGACCGTTAAAGGTCAGTTTTCGGTCTATTAGGAGGCCGAGCAGCTTGATCTCGTTTGACAGACCAATGTCGACTCCGCCCATGCGCAGGATCGGGGTGTCATACTTAAGTTTGTTGGTAATAATCATCGCCTGGGTCTTATGTGGCGCGAATTTTAACTTATTTCTGACACCCCAATCCCGCACATAGGCCAGAGCCGCATTGGCCTGCCTTTGAGCTTCTCCTGTGGAGTCCCCATCGAACACCAGGACGACATCGTCAGCAAAAGCTTGGCAATAGTCGCCCCGGCGCTCGAGACCCTGTAAAAGGGGGTCCAGGAGGAGGTTCCACAGGATCGGCCCCCCAATAGAGCCTTGAACACAACCTTTAACGGTCCTGCGTGCAGACTCGGCACCCGCATACCGAACCCTGACCATCCGATCATCCAAATAGCTGGCGACCAACCGTCTGATGTTTGGTGGGCAGCGTTCTTCCGCCAACCGGACCTTTATAGCCGGCCACCAGGCGCTATCGAAGGCTCCCTCTATGTCCAACGATATCATAATCAGGACCTTCTTCTGTCGAAGCTTGGCCCTGACATGACTCATCAGATCATAGAGGGAGTCCTCGGTGCCCCTTGTGGCACAAAAGCCGTATTGGCGGTGGCTCATCCTCGGGAGGATGTGCCATTTGAGCCTACCCACCAGCATCTTTTTTCCAGGATCTTTTCCCATCACTGGCAACAGTCCTATCGGTCGGTGCGCTTTGGGAACCGAGTAATCATCCTTACCCGGCTTCCTCAGCACAACGACCGTGGCCTCCTTCCAGATCTTCGGGAAGTAGGCCAGTTCTAGGCACTTGTTAGCCAGTGATAGGAAAGACTCCGGATCTTGGCTGATCGCCCGCGAACAGATATCGGAGGTCAGGCCGTCCGATCCGGGCGCCTTCTTAGGATTGAAGGTCACCAGCGCAGCCGTGAGTTCCCCCATCGTGAACGGTGGGTCATGTACCTCACCATGGACCGGATCGTTCACGCGTGAGGCGAGCTCCCGAGTGCGCCGGTGATCCCCGTTATCCCTCCTCGTGAGGGTCGGCCGGGTAGAAGGTCTCGGCAAGGAATCTTGCCGATTCCTCCTGACCCAGGGTTCGCCCGTCCCTCACGAGTGGCGCGTCTTCGTGCCGCTTAGTCAGCCCGCCCATTACCTCGATATATCCCATCCCACAGTCCTTCCTTTGTTTGCTTTCCGCAGAAATCCATCCAACTTTTTGTTTGGGCTTTCTTTACATCTTCTTCGTATATCAGCTTGGCTTTCGGTACTCCCTTATGGTCCTCGCCTTACTAACTGGTGCCGCCCATCTTATTCTGCGCTTTCGTCGCATCATTTCTGATATGGACCTGTCGAGCTCCTTTGACCACCCCGGACGTTTGTCTTTTGCGTCGTTTTTCTTTCTGGTATTGTATTATTACTTGCATTGATTATAATTTCTATATATTTTTCTACTGCTTTTTCCAAGTTTATCTTTATCTTTTATTTTATGTATCTCTTCTTTATTTATTTTATTTTCTTGTTTTAAATTTAAAATTACTTCTCCAAATTTTGCCCAATCTACATTTTTTGTATTGTACTTTCTCGTTGTTGTCTTAATTTTAATTAGATTTTCTTGTTTGTTTGTGATCTCGAAAGTGATTGTGTTGTGGTCGGAGCTCGTCAGGTCCTCCTCTACTGTCCAGTTACGAATACGATCCAAGAGATCGACCGAACAGGCGGTGATGTCCACTTGGCTGGAGTATGCCCTATCTCCCCTGACGGTGAAAAACGTCGGTGTCGTGCCTTCGTTTAGCACTTGGAGTCCGGCTTCATCCAGCCAGTTGGTCACCTCCTCTCCTCTTCGGTCGATCTCCTGGCTCCACCACAGGCTTTTCGCATTGGCGTCTCCCCCTATTAGTAGGCGCCTCGGGCCCAGCGTTTGGCATATTGCTCTCAGATGGTCGAGATACCCGTCAACCGGCCGGTCCGGTTCGAAGTAGTACGAGACCGCCACGACCTCCCAGTCGCTCGTGCGAATTTTGGCCACGACAATATTAGTTGTGGTGAGTTCCGGGCAGATCAAGGCATCCATATTTTGGTCGAAGACCACTATGGCTGCCTTGATCGGTCCGGCCTCCCGTTTCGCGCACTGGAGGATCCTGGCGGACCCGTAGTTCTTCACCTGACCGGTTCCTCCGACGTATGGCTCCTGGATCAGGGCGAAGGCCATCCTTCTCACTGCAGCTCCTTGCATCAATTCTTGCATTGCCAGTGCCTTCCTTTGGAGGTTGGCCTGCGCCACCAGGTATGGCCTGACGCCGGAGTCGGTGTCGGGTATCGCTGGGCTCGGGGCCGTGGAGACCACCTCAGCAGTAAGCTATGGCGGACCGGGCTAACGCATCCCATCTACGTCGCACCGGACAGTCTTCACTGAAAGCGTTGTGCCCCGTGTCGGCGAACTTCGCCTTCTGGCAGTTGCAGCACGTTGGCGGTGCAGCCGCCATCCAGTCCGGGCACTCCGCTCTCAGATGCGACCCGCCACAGTGGCTGCATAGCGTCCAGAGAGCCACGGCAGAACCTCCTCCCGTGTCCGTAGCCCAAGCATCTCGAGCATTGGACCAGGGGGGACTGGTCTTCTACCCTGCACGTCTATATGCAGCGCCCTCACATCTGTGAACCGCTTCCAAATTTGGGGCGACACCTGCAGGATGACGTGGGCCATCAATGGGTTCCTCGCTTTCCTGCGGTATCGAATTTCCATTCGATCCGCTTCGAGTCTAGTTGGCCCAAAACCTGCTTGTTTTGGGCCCTTATTGCACCGAGAATCTCCGCGTCGGTATGGCAGCTCAGCAGGTCCTTGATAATTACCAGGGGATCCTTGTTCTTCACCTCCTGTACATGTAGGTTTTTCCTCCCTTATTAATTTTCCTTTTACTTTTTCCAACTCCTTCCTATCCTCAAATCCCATGATCACTTTCCGTTCCTTTGCTTTTTCTTTATTTTGTCCACTTTTTAATCCCTCTTCTTTGCCTTAACTGTTTTCCTAATGTGATTTAAAACTTCCTCCCGTTTCCTCTTCATTTTTGGATGACACTACAATCGAGTGTATGCCGTTGCCACACTGAGTGGTTTCTCTCTTTGTGGGCCGGCTGCCACACCCGCATAGGACCTGTGTTCTGCCATTTCCTCCCTGCTCTTCTTCATTTCCTCTTTGATCCTTTCCATTTCTTTTTTGCTTTCCAGTAACATCTTTCCGTGCTCCTCTAATTTTCCTATCAATTCCTTTTCTATCTTTCCTCTTTCTTCTTCCTCTTCTCTTCTACTTTGTGTTTCTTCCTTGTCTTTGCCCATCTCTTGCCCTTGTCCTTTCTTTGCCTCGTCCTTTTTCTTTTGTTTTCCGACACCCTCTGCCTCCTTCACCAGCTCATATAGCCTTTCGGTGGCCGCCAGCACGTCGTTTTTGATGTCGGTCTTCAGGTTCCGGCTGTTTCCTATCTGCAGCTTCACCTTCACCAGACATGATCGTGCCTCGGCCACCCTCCCTATTCCTTCCGGCGTCTGAGCCGGGGCGGCAGACGGCGCCGGAACCCCTTTTGCCTTCTGTTGCGCAGGTCCGGCGGTTTTTCTCTGATCTTCCTCCCTCCATTCGTGATTCTATACTGCGTCGGGCCTGCGCTACAGTGGCTTTCTACTCTCTGCAGGACCGGTCTTTTCCGGTGTCCTTTCTTTGGGTCTGGCACCTGGGCGTCCTTAGCCGGGGTACGTATTCCGAACATTGTCGGGGAACGCGTCACAATATGTCAAAATAAAAAAATAAAAAATATCTATAAAAGTCAAAAAAAAATTTTTCACTACTTGAGTGTGTCTTGATTTGTCGTAAGTGTAAATGGCTTACGATGTCAGTGATAAGTAAATTAGTGCTTTCTGCACCTCTCCTTTTATTAAGTTCGATTTTTTGAAAATCCTTAATTTTTTCTTTTGTTTCAGGTCCTGGTTGGCTCTTCGTGTGCGGCGGTCGTCTGGTTAATAACAGTAATGACAGGTAAGTATCCCCCTATTCGGTATCTGTACTTTGGGAGCTCTGCGGCGAGTTTGAAAATCCTCGTCAAGTGAGACCAGGGTGGGTGGGGGGGCTTTTCGCGTCAATTTTTTGGCCGGAGCGCGACGTGTGATACGTCGTTGGACGCGTCTCGGCTAGCACTACACGAATCAAAAATAATCCGGAGTAATTTCGTCAGTACAAAAATTTTCCACCGTCGGCAAAACAAGATAAAAGTCAAAAATTTTGAAAAATTTTGGGGGGGGAATGTCAAAAACAATTTAAACGTATAGAACTAATCGAGCCAAACACAATGATGTGCCACACTATACGGTTTGTATGATGTTAATACAAAAAATTTTCGAAATTCGAATGGTTAGGTTAGGTTAGGTTAGGTTAGGTTAGGTTAGGTTAGGTTAGGTTAGGTTAGGTTTTTTTGATGCCGAGTTCAAACAACACCGAAGCGAATCCTGCGAATGGGATACTGATTCCTTCGGCTTTACGACTGCAGAGGCTCTTTTGGCGGAGGGGAAGAGTGGGAGGAAAGAGGATTGGGCAGGGAGAGGATGGATGTGTTCACGCTGTGGCGGTGGCAGTGGTTTAGTTGGCTGTATTGCTGTTGGGATTGTAGTCTCTGATAGGTATAGTGGTTCTGTTATTGGCCACCGGCACAGTGCGAATTATGATGTTCACAGTTTACAGGTTTGGGTGTTACAGATGATTTGATCTTATTTAGCAGGTATTCTTAGTACCGCATTTGACATTTATGGAAGCATCAAAGAGAATACTGTGAACATCAGTTGCTTAAGTATTTCTAGCGGGAGGGTGAGTATATAAATTTAGGTATACGGTGTGCGAGGTACAAATTTTGTTACATATTGTTTACATTAGCATGTTGATTTTTATCTATTGCATGAGGGCAAGGTATGACATATATATTATATAAAGTTATGAATATTTACAGTTGTGAATCGGCCAGATTAGTTCTCATTTATAGTTCTGAATTGCTTAGTGGCTGCTAAATGCCTCATTAGGCGGTAAAGTAGTAAATTTTTTTATATAAT
>NW_023594543.1:0-13543 GCF_014839805.1 Manduca sexta | reverse complement strand
AAAACTTCATGAGTACGTAACAAAAAGCTGATTACTTAGATGGTAGTAGTAACAGATTAGTGGACATACCGTACTAATATACAGGGTCATTTTGACATTGCGTTATTAAATGAAACCACATACTCGTCTTCACCTTTGCTGACATTGTGCCAAAATCATCCATTAATAACTAATATTTTACCAAAAATCGTGGTTTTAGTTTTCTGTATATGCACATCACTTTTATATAAGAGATGGTGTACACAGCCATGCAAGTGTTAATCTAATAATTTATGGTGCATAGCGGCAAAAAAAGAAACAACTTCCAGATGGAAATATCAACATAATAAAAACGTATCTTTAAATTTGTTTTAAGAATAATTATACAAAACCATAAAATTAAAACTACTCAATATAAATAACTGATAATTAGTACTATAGCATTACTTCTTAACTCAGAGGTTAGGTTAGGTCACAGCCTACCAATATCAGTGACAGTGGGTTCGTCCGATGCGTCATTCGGAATAGCCTATACGATAAACTGACTACTGACTACCGCGCTGTGGCATTATCATGCCTAATTCTACGTCATATCTTTGAAGTTATTGTTGTTAATTGACACTTGCACTAAGTATGAAACACTTAAATTGCCCGCATCGACATTTTTTTAAAGTGTAGTAAATAAAACTTTAAATAAAGAAGCCCGCATCGACATTTTTTTGAAGTTCACGTACATAAAACTTTAAATAAAGACTTGTTTTCATAGACTCTATATACACACTCCATAGCACAGCGAACGTAGAATCTGTAACACAAGACGAGGCAGATCTGTTTCGGATCCGAAACATTTGTGGATGACCCGCATGGACGCGACCAAGGGAATTCCCTCATGTATACCTCGCCATACTCTCAAGTGAACTTATATACTTGTTAAAGTAACCAGGCCTTTATCGTACTCGACAAATAATATTCAATGGTTGTACTCAGCAGCACGTAACACATGTTTAATCAAGGAATGAAATAAGCCGGCCCCGGAGTTAGTAACCGCTACAATACTTGGCAACTGGCAAACAGCCAACGACAAGCGAAGATGGCCTTATTTATCGCACCAATGAAAGTGATGCCACAAACACTATACTAATACTATGAGTGTAAGAACTAGAACAAACAAAGCGGAGTCTTTCATGTTGTTGAGTTGACGGTTATGGATTTCTATTAACGTCTTAAGAATCTGTTTACGTCTCTGCCTACTCTTAGGGGTAATTGCGTGATGCGTTTACGTTTTATCAGAGGTAATTCAATATATTGGTAATGAACATAATAAGCAATCTTGAATAATTTCTTGCAAAATTACTTTCAGCTATTTAAACTTTACAGTGAGGTATTAAAACATTGAAATGAAAATTCATTTTATGTGAATATTTTCTTATCCATAATAACACTTAACACTTTTTCTTATCCTATTTCTACCAATTCTACTTAATATTATAAATAACGCATAAACTTAAAAAGGTTTCTAAAAAAATACCTGAAAAATGCGAGCTGGACTCGCCCACCGAGGATCCCGTATAAACTTCATAGGCGCATTAAGAAAGCATCTAACATTATTGCTCAAACGAAAGACAAACTAGGTTAAGACACACTTAACTTTGCCCTTCAATCTCTAGATACGGTTATTGCACTAAACACAAATAATAAGTTTGTAATAGTAAATTCGCGTTTTGTTAGGTATCATATTGTTTATTGTTTATGACTGCCTCGGTGGCGTAGTTGTACTGCATGCGCGGTACGGCAGCGCTCTGAGGTCCTGTTCGAATCCCGGTCGGGCAAAGTGATATTTGGTTTTTCTGTTCAGTATCAGACGGAGTCTGGAATTTGTGCCCGATATGGCGATAGGCTCGCCCCTATCACGTCATGGGACGGAACACACTTGGCGAAAAGTGGGTGCCATGGTTGCGCCTTCTACACTCTTCGGGGATAAAATGCTTGATGTTGTGTTGTATGTGTGTTCATCATATTGTTTCTTTACATAACTTAATAGATAGATTAAATTTTATGATTGAAGGTCAACGCACGCTATAGGGTTTGATTCTTTTATGAAATCGCAAAATATGCAACATAGTCGGTCATATTGTTTCTTTCACGGTTGAAAGGGATTGTAAACCCGTGTATTTCACATGAATTACAACTTAGACTTACATTCGTTTCGGGACAAAGGGTCTTGACATACAACAAAGTCATTCTATGAGGGTTTTTTTGTGGTACTGAACCCAAATATAGCACAAATATGGACCAAGCATTGAATTAACATTTAGGTTACTTTTAAACCGGATAATTATGTAATCGAACTTTTATCTCGATTAGGGATATTCATGAAAGAAGAAGCTATGCCTTGTAAAAATATAGGTGCATAAGTAAATAACACAATCTATGTACCACTATAGCATAAATGGCGGCCGGTGGATACGACAAATATTCTACGAAACAATAAACTATATTAACTAGACAGTCAATCGTAAACCAATTAGCTACACTTCACTTAAAAATCTGAAAGTATTTGCCTCATCGTACGATTAAATAAAAGCTACAATACATTCAATTTTAATAGAATGTCTCATAAAGACAATAATTTACTTGGAACTGCGCTAAAATAGATGCTCTTATTGTTCAAAACATAGCTCGTTACGAAAACAAGAGGATTTAAATGGAGCGCAATAAAGGCCATATTTCATACAACGTGCATATATAAAACAACAATTAAAACATATCATCTCTGGGAGTAGGCATTGTGTAAACATAAATTAATCCTCGTCCCTTTCAAAGATACAATAGGGCGGTGGCTGGCGGCCAAATGACGCCGGGCTTCAGGGCTCCCTGACTCCGCCCCGGGCACGAAGGAGCCTCTAGGACGCATAATAAATTGATCTGAGCCCACCGCGCGCAGTAATCATTCTGTAAAGCTATTAGGTCACTGCTCTCTCGCGAGCTATATTTCGTCGCTACTATTCTGGAATAGCTACCGAATTAAACTCTTATGAAGGATTAAATAAATATTTAAGAGCATTGTTCTGTTTGCATTTTTAAACAACATTTTGCACGAATAAGTCTAACGCGAAATAAGCTTAAACTTACCGCGTTAACATTTCAATAATTAAAATTATAAAGCAATATACATTTTCATTAACTTCGTTATTCAATGAAATAACAAATTGCTTCAATGTTAATTGAATTTTTCATATGTTCCTACCACGTGATTTGGTCGTGTCGTTACTAGTCTTAGTAAGTCGTATATGAATACATTTTATCCTTGTTTACGCGGAAAACACGAATTATAATTATAATACATTCCAAGAAGCAAAATGTTCGATAATATAATAATAGGTATATTCCTTTACTGCGAGTGTTTTCCTGTGGGACCAGACCGCTAACTTGAGGTTGCTTGTCTTCAATTATATGCGTACGGTGGTTCATCAATGTTGAAAGCACGAATCTAAGTAAACGAATTGCTTAGAATAATGATACATAAATGTGTATTATTATAACCCTTACAATGACTTAGACATACGTACTTCCTTGAATATGTACATTACCAGCAAATGTGTAACTCAACATTGTATTTCTAGCAACGAACAATAATTTGAAAGCTTTATTATGCATTGACCACTTATTTAACCTATACACATATATTATATTTATCTATACTATTATATAAAGCTGAAGAGTTTGTTTGTTTGTTTCAACGCACTAAGAAATTACTGGTTGAAATTTAAAAACCCTTTTAGTGGTGAGGAACCCATTTATCGAGGAAGGCTATAGGCTATATGACATCACTTTTTGACCAATAGGAGCGGAGCATTTATGAAAAATGTTGCAATTACGGGGAAATTGTATTCCTTTAGAGCTTCCTTTGCGTGCGCTGCATAAACGGTTAAAGTTACACTACAATCAGATAATACGGCATTGTCCCTCTTAAAAGTTCTAAAATCCTACTAATATTATAAATGCGAAAGCTTGTGAGGAGGGATATATGTATGTTTGTTCCTCTTTCAAGAAAAAACTATTGAACGGATTTGAATAAAACCGTACAGTAATTTTAGTTATACATCAAAACAACACATTGGCTACAATTTAAAATGATTTTTTGTAATTTTGTCATTATCGACGCTGGAAAGCAAACACGTAGTAACCCGCAAAACTAAAATTGTTCACCAGAGCAGAAAAACTAAAATTTTTTTCAAAAAAAATTAATAACTTGCGTTTTTATAGTCCTAGAGTCGCCGTTTTTGGACACTATATTTATATTTTTGTGCTTAATAAGTTGTATTAAACGCCATCAACCTAAAGGTTGTTTAAAGAAATATTTTGCGGGTTACGACATTTGTAAATATTTTTTCAATCCATTGAAACGTAGTAAATGAAGAGAGTAAATGTATGGCACGATGCAAATCTCACTTTTTTAGGGAGAGCATACATGTAGTAACCAACGTTGCTTTAAGCAACATAACTTAGAAAAACGTTATAATAAATAAAATCTGTAAATATTTTGCAATCAGTATGTAATAAATGGCATTATTTTCCGTATCCTGAAAGAGTCAATTGTTTTAAAAGTAAATCTTTTAAAGTGGGTTTGCTAATTAAACTGCTGTAAGAGACAAACTTACAACTACACACTGTAATATATTACTTAACAAAATTAACACTGCTCATTTGTATATATAAAAAACTAAGTTTCTCTTTAGAAACCACATAAAACCATTTAATGCAGGTAAATATTCATTACTTTCTATCCTAGAATCAGATTAAAGCACTTTAACTTTTGCATTGGTCTTGAAATCTAAATATTCTTTTGCGTACATATCTTTTTGGAATTATAAGTTTTTCAACCTTTTTTAAATTGAATATTTACTTTGGCAAATTTTCTGCGGTAGTAATTCGATGGCAAAAGGGTAGATCGTGTACAAAATTTTTGCTTTTTGAATTACATCCTCAGATGTTTTGTTGTAACCTCCAGCCCTTAGTCATCCATCTTCTCTTGCAATACCGTCGATCATATTGTATCTAGAGTATAAAGCATAAATCTTTGCGTAATTTCTAACTTGGCAATCGAAAACTTTTGGCATGCTTTACATCTATCTTCACCTTCATTTATGTAAAATTCTTATGTTTGACTTCTATTAGATGTTGCATTTTTACTTGGTCATTTGAGTGACCTTCTATTACCACATTGAGCTAATCAATCTATTCTTCTTTGGTAGCTGTTCAAATCACAAAAAAAAAAAAAAATATTAACACGTCGTTCTTCTGAAGCGTTACCTCAGTTGTTACCACACTACTTTTGACTGTTTCACCCTTTTTGTTAATATGTCAATCTCCTTTCTTTTTCTTTTCGCTATTCTCTTTTATAATTTCATGCTTTGATTTGGATTCTCTAATGGCAGTCGGTGAACTCTTTTACATTCTTGTTCTGTTTCTTTTTCAGTCTCTTATTGTTATTTTTATCTAAAACAAGAAAAGCTAATGTTCCACATAAAAACTTTGCAGAACTTTATTGATTAATCAAATAATTATATTCTTATCGCAATAAAATTCATTAAATTATCTTTATTTGAACTGTTTTCTTCAGGATCACTTGAAGAAGAAGTTGATTATTTTCTATTCAATCACAGACTTGAATATTTTCAGAGTTATCGTCAACAAAATCTAGTTAAGATTCTTCAAAGTTTATTTTTTTTATCGTCGATTAACAGCTTTTTAGCTTCTCATCTTCCGATTTAGCAAAGTCTGAGACAGGGGCGTGTCTTAATATATCATCGTTTGTGTCTAGAAACATTGGAATTTTTCTTTGATTCCGTTTAATCTTTTCTTTGTCATAACGTCTATATTTTCTAATTCTTTAAATATCTTTTTAATATTTGCCTGCTGCGTTATTTCTAAACGTAGATTCCAAAAATAAGTGTACGTTAAGTAAAAAATAGTGGTTACTACTATTCTTTCGTTAGCATTTCCAACCTCAGCTCCAAAGTTACGTTCAATAATTACTCCTACTTCATATGATTCAAGTGTCGTCCAATTAGGACTATTATATTCAATTTCATTTGATTATATTGAACCAAATCCGTCAGGAGAGATACTTTGAATAGACTTGACTTTTTGTTGTTAAAATACAGCATCATGCTGTATGTACTAAATTTCTATTTTGATCTATAATTATACCCTTTCCTTCGAGACTATTTACTTATCTTAGATTTTTCGTTGATTTTTCATATTAAAAACCATCTCGTGAGGTCTCTCACCACCTTATTCGTTGTGCCACCATCTAAAAGAGTAATTTGTATATTTTAGCGAGATTATCAGCTAAGATTTTGGAAAGAATAATTATTGTGTAATTAATTCTAAATAATTTCGGTAAAAATTATAATGCTTACGTAACAAAAATTGCACAAGTAATAAAAGTTCTAAGATAATAATATTGTACTTACTTGGCCTATATTCGATTTCGTTTTCTCGCTTACTATTTTTCAGTATAAAAATTCTCACTACAAATCGCCGTACACTTCCACTTCAAAACCCGCAATAAGACGTGGCGTAAGAATCAAAGGAATGTCTGCGGTGGCGCCGATCATAAGACGTAAATCCGCAATGTGTTAAGCCTACAATCTTTAGTAGTGCTGTAAACCTAACTTACTTTTTAAATAGGATCCTTGTGAATACTGTAAAGGTCTCGACCAAAAACTGAATACCGTACAAAGCGTAGTAAACACTACCATTTAAAAACATATCGCCCACTAAATGATGTAAACTCAAATAATCAAAATTTACGAGCAGCAAAAATGTAGTAACCAGCATAAGATATGGAATACTGATTATGTAAATTTTAGGTTAACAGCTTAAATGAAAATGAATTTGGGTTATATTTAATAGGAAAAATATTTTTAACTCAATTAGAGTATTTAATGGTAAAAAAGCGTTTTAATTTTGAACTTTAAATATCGTGCCAAAAAGGCGCGAAGCGTAATGGTCGCCATTTTGTGACGTCGATGTTACCAATATGACAGTTCACCGAAGGCTAAGGTGTCAACTGTCAAAAATCATTCAACAACATCTTGCCGTGTAGTTACTGAGTACTTATAATCATTATTTTCGTTGCTTCGAAAATAACCTGAATTTTATTATGGAACGTAAAAACTATCAACGGTGTATGGTACCTCATTGTATCAATACTTCGGTAACCACACCTAAAAATATTTATTAATGTGCCGAGAAATGCTGAATTGGCTTAAGTTGGTTGCGACTTGTGAGACATGATGCTTCTCAAATATCAACAAGTTCACCGATTTATTTTTTGCGAAGATCACTTTGATGTAAGTATTACCGTTTTAAACTTATGTGGCAATAAAATCGATAAACTATTATTAATTTAAAGAAAACATAATACTTCTTTTCTAAAATGCTTAGATAGGTAGTAAGGTTTTTACTTATGTTAAAGATTTTATTTACCTATATACTTAACCTCTATTTTTTCAGCTGCCTAATGATATGGAAAATTACACACAATATAAAATTATGGGTTCAGTAAAAAATCAGAATGAAAACTGGCTGTCTCCCTCAAAATTCATTTGTGGAACTGATAAAAAAGATCAGCAAGTCCTTCACCACCACATGTTAATAAGTGTCGCAAATTGAATATAATAAAGGAAACTGATGAGTCTACATTAGTGATTCCAGCAGTTAATGTTACTACACCATTTGATGTATCGATGCAAGCTTCATCTAATACATTAGGTAACTAATATAAAATATCATATCTATACTATATATATAAAGCTGAAGAGTTTGTTTGTTTGAATGCGGCTAATCTCAGGAACTACGGGTCAATCTGAAAAATATTTTTGTGTTGGATAGCCCTTTGTTCGTGGAGTGCTATAGGCTATATATCATCTCGCTATACCCAATAGGAGCAGAGCAGTAATGAAACATGTTGCAAAAACGGGGAAAATTTATTCGTTTTGAGAGTTACCGTTTCGTGCGCTGGGTAAACGGTTAAAATAAGCTAGTCATACGTAATATCCATTTTCATATTATTCTGTTGTGTTAAATTAAGATTTTGTGGTTTTATTAAATTTTATTGTTTCATGTAAAGGTTACATAGTTACAATATTATATTCAATTGCTTAAGTATTTATTTGATTTTCAAATATTGCAGATAATTGTAGTTCTAAAGAAAAGCTGTCCAGAGGTGCCTCATTGCAAAACAACACAAAGCTGTCCAAGCATATGTACAAACTAAATTTGTTCGAAGTAAAAATACACAAACTATTTTCAAGGTACGAGACGCACAAACATCACCTAAAGTATGTGCTGTTTCCATAGCGTTATCACCATTTAAAATTGAAAAAGTGTACAAAGAAAGGCCATCAACATCGGGATACTCTAAAAAAATATTTATTCAAGAAGAGAAGTCTGATGCATCATCATTTGCAGTACCATTAGACAGTGTCAAGAACCATCTCCATCATCATCCATTCTTTCTGTTCTGCCAAAACTTTCATCAGATTGCAGTAGTTTAAATGAAGAAGATGCAAAGATTCGAAAAGAAAATGATTACAAATTAGCTCTTAGTTGCACATTGTTAAAATTGAAAAATCCACGCTTTTATATAGGTGTGCCTGAAGGTCTTTATTTTCTTATTGATCTGTTAACAAAGCACACAAAGATACAAAGACATCACATTTTATTGTGTTTAAAAAAAATACGCCTAGATACCAAGTTCACAGAACTTGCTGATGAATTTGGAATGAGCACTTCATATGCTAGCAAAATTTTTTTAAAAAACATTCCAATATTAGCATATTTTTTTAGATCCTTCTTAGTAAGACTGAATAGAAATAACTTAAAAATGAACTTGCCCATGGCATTCAGGCATCACTATAATAAAGTGACATGCATAATAGATGCCTTCGAAATTGAGATACAAAAACCTAGCAAGTCTCTCCAACAAGCATTATCATGGTCCGAGTATAAGAAGGCGAATACCATAAAATATTTAATATCTAGTACACCTGATGCAGTTAATTTTGTTTCCCAGGGATTTGGTGGAAGAATAAGTGACACTCTATTGGTTGAGAGGAGCAAGTTTCTAGAACAACTAAGCTCTGAAACTGTGTCTTGGCTGACAGGGATTTAAAACATTGATTGTATATTATCCCAACAAGGGTGTCATTTAATTAGACCACCAAGTGTTTCTTCTACTTTAAAACCAAGTAAACAAGAAGTGCGAAAGACTAAAGAAATTGCTTGTCTGAGGATACACATAGAAAGAGTAATAAGGAGATTGCGTGAATTCTCATTATTAAAGCCACATCTGCGGGTTAACCATAATATAATTAGAGTACTGGATGAATGTAATTATTGCATGTGCACTAATTAATCTCCAACAGGAACTTATAAAAAAATAGATTTTGTAAATTAAACAATCTTTCAATTCACATCTGTTTTATTTATTTTGAATTTTCATATAACAAACTATACACATTCTTTATCCAAAACAATGTTAAATCCTGGATAATTTTTTTTACCAATTGTGGATTATAATCAATAGATATTATGTGGACTATTCCACTGGTCTCAAACTTCCAGTCGGCCACACAAAAGTAACATTTTTTAAATTGATACAAACATTTGTAGTTGGATTTGTGTCATAAATTTGTCTGTAATATTATTGTCCTTATATAATTTTTAAAAGTTTTTCAGTTGTTGGACATTTAATCTCAACAACTATAGTGTTATCACAGATACCATCAGGACTTGCAGCAATATATGGATATTGTTGTGATATAATTAAGCCACATTGTTTTATTTTCTTACCAAGTTGTTGTGACACACATTTTTTCACTTCTTCTTCTAAAACACATCCTCTTTTCATGGCTTTCGCTTTCAGGTATCCTAGCTCCATAATGGTCGCTATTAGCGACCCGTCTTCAGTTTTACATCGGCTGGCACTGAATGCAATTGATCCAGTAACTCTCCCATACCTCATTTCATGCCATAAATCACTTAGATGTTGACCTCGTGTTTTTTCCTCAAGTTTGTCTATATTTGATTGAGTAAATACATGCGATATTTTACTTAAAAAACGATTACAGTCGCTATCACCATATGTACAAATTAAATAATGCAAAGATAGCTTTTTCAAATCTGGTATTTTGTAATCTGTTTGATGTTTTAAAATTAGGCAGGAATTAATATTCCTATTTTGAGCTTCTTGTACAAATTCTGTTAACAACAAATTGGGTGAAATGTTCAGTGAGCAAATAGGAGCTGTCTTCGAAAGTTCTTTTGCTTGTCATAAATTTCAATGTAGTGCCAACATGTGCCAATGTTGGTTTCTTCCAATAACAATCAACTGACGTAGAAGATGGTTCCTCACTTCTTCTGTACACCCACATCAGGAAGGCAACCGCATGTTTACATCCACCTTGAGATGCCGCACAATCGTGACACTGTACACTTACTATTTTGCCTTCCTCCTCATCCACCACCATTGTTGCAGCATAAGATTTAGATCGCAGTCGATGTTCTGGACAAACTTTGCATTTCACTGTACAAATATTAGAATCTCGTCGTAGTTGTACATATCCAATCGCATCATCACCATATGATTGCCGCGACGATCTGCAAAAAGCCCAAATATCCGTTATATGAAATGTATAAAATAGGAAACATTGCAAGTTCAAAATATCAACCGCGTTCTTCCAAACAACTTAAAAGTTAATAGTAAATTTACAGTTCATGTTTTATTGTATAAAATATACATACGCAGAGGTCTTGACGTTTCGAAATTCTGATGCATTATAATCTGAGCTTGATCCGAAAAAGCTTGCCACCATGAAGGCATCGATATTAGGTAAATTTGCACTATCGGCTTTCAAGTACCCAGCTTCCATAATTGTGTAGAATATATTATGCTTTTTGACAGCGAATATAGCGTGTTTTAATCAGATTTTATCTCTCTTACTCTATATACGGTTTTAATTAATTCTGGTTTTAATATTATACTACAAAAAACATGTCACTTATGTCAATTGTCACATAAGATGACATAACAGGAATGACATTTCTGGTTGCGGCCATATTATGTTTACTTATGACGTCACGCAATGTGATTTGATTTTTTAATCACGTGACACATAGATTAAAAATCGTAAATTTTTTTTCAAAATTATTACATTTACGAGTTATTATTATTATTATAAAAAATACTATAAAATCGCTCATTGTATAGCCTTTCGTTATAACTAAGTTTCATATTTTATTTCCACCAGTGTCAAATACCCTATTACTGATGATGTAAATAATAGGTTAAATTTTTTTATAGAAAATGAATTGTCGTAAGTAACATAACAAAAAATATTAACAGTTTTTTTGTTACTTACAGCGTTTTGTGGTACAAAAAGAAAAATAGGTAAATTTTAAAAATCCTATTTTTGTTATTATTAATCTTACAGTTACTTGAAAACCATTCGACGTGTTTTAATTTTCTGATTCCAATGATGCAATAAAAATACCGTACATGTCAGTTACTACGTGTTTGCTTTCCAGCGTCGATATGACGATACATATCAAGCATGTCGGAAAAAATGCTATCTTGGCGTCTGCTGCCTAATAACCGTTCGAGTTAGACAAAAATGATGTACCGTAGGATTGTTTGTCTTAAATAGTTCTAAATAAAAGTCCACGACAGCATATCTACCTTTTATATCGAAGCCACTATAACCAAAATAGTGAGCCATTTCTATGTATCTGCATGTTATCGATTTCCTCAAAATCTATTGAACGGATTTTTATGAAATTTCGTATGGGAATAGGCTACTTTCTCCCCCGGGAAAATTTATAGCGGGAATTTTATCCCAGAAAACTCCTTGAGCCGGGCGAAGCCGCGAGCAAATGCTAATATATTATAAAACAAAGTCCGCCGCCGCCAGTTTGCGTGTCTGAACGCGATAAACTCAAAAACTACCTAACAGATTTCGAAATGAAGGTTGATATGAAAATAGTTTGACCCTGGGAAGGACACAGGCTACTTTTATCCCAGAAAAACATATGACGGGACTTTTATCCTAGAAAACTCTAAAACGTGGGCGAAGCCGCGAGCAAAAGTTAATAAATATATCATATAACGAACATAGTTGAGCGCCAAAACTTTGGGGTGACTGCTGTCTATGTGCCGTCGTAGCGGTTGCTATCACGTGAGTAATTCCTCTAAGATATATATACGAAATATATGACACATAGGACAATACTCTTCAGTCATTTGAGACAATAGATCGCACAAATACTATCTTCATCATCATCATCAAAATATAATCAGTCGCAGGATGTCTACTGCTGAACATCGGTCTCCCCCAAAGATTTCCAGAACATTCTATAAGTACTATATTATGATTGGTGTATTTAGTACGTCAAAGTTCTACCGCCTATTGTGCTGATCTAAATCACGTAATACACACTACGAACTGCTGACTACTAATATCTACAATTGACCGGATTGTAAGGAAATCTATAAAACTAGCTTTTGCTTCAGGTATCCCTCACGTGGAAGTTTATTAACGGACTAAAAGACCCGGTGTGCATTTTACCGAACTAGTAGCCTAGCCTGTATGGAACTGTATATCTTATATATGGTCATTAGTATACTAGAGTCTATAAATTCCAAATTCATAGATTTAAATACGTAGTTGGCATTAATGTAGAACGGTTCAATCCATGGCAAAAAGTCAAAACATCTTCTCAATGCTACGCATTTACCTATAATATAAGTAGCAAAGTAGGATAAGCATTATTAGTTAGAGTTTTACAGTGTACGCATTAAATAGGATTCAGTCGAAGCCAGATTATAGTGTAGTGCCGCGTAGGTAAAACATAGAAATGAGTCCATAATTATAAGGCTTCAGCGACCTGCGCAAATGCATAATTACCTCACTCCATACGTTTACATCGAATAAAGCATTTTTAAACGATGCAATTAAATACTGTTCAACGTATTTGTTTTTTCAGTACTCAGTACCAAAAATTTCTTCTTCTTCTTTTATATTATGACTCCAACCGTTTATCTGTTGGTGTTTTTGCCTCTGTCAAATAATAAAAATAGTGGATACAATACAAAAAGTAAAAACTATTTGATAAACACGCTCACGCTCTGCCCTAAAATCTCAGATTTGCTTTACTAACCAACTTCAAATTGTCTTCTTGACCCGCGTTGTCTTATTTGATAGTCTTTAAGGAGAAAAATAGAAAATAAAATATATCAAAGATTTATTTAGTATGAACCACGATGTCGAAAAACTAAAAATAGAGTAAAATTCCTGTTCTTTTTTGCCATTTTTTGCAGATGTATGAACAATTGAAAGCAGTACTAATATTCCACTAATTATTGCTCACGGCTTCACACGCGTTAAGGCCTTTTCCAATACAAAAGCCGCTAAATCACTATATATACATCTGTTTAAAATTTTTAAATATTTCCTGCGGAAACAAATTACCGATACTGCTAAATAAATATATGCTA
>NW_023594542.1:0-13549 GCF_014839805.1 Manduca sexta | reverse complement strand
ATTGCGATTAGACAAGCCACAAATCCTTGCCAAAGAACACCGATTCCTCCCTAGGATGATCCATGAGGCTATTGAAATTAAATAACATCCTAATTTCAATAGGGAAGATGGTGGAAGCTTGCACAAGCCTAGGATCCAGTTCTACATTTAATTAAATCGGAACCCAAAAGACCGGCTGCCAAACTTTAAGACACTGTGAGCTCATTCTGCGTAGATCGGACCACCAACAGCTAAAAAAATTTAAAAACTTGTATATTTATAATATGTAGGTAGATATTGTAACTCTGACTTTGCGAATGAACAACACCTCAGTCCCCTCCGTGACCATGAAGGTTGCAAAGTCTTCGAAACGTCGGGAGAAAAGTAAAATATTAAAACCGCGATAAAATTCGTAAAATAGTTTAATTTAAAAGTATTTTATGTTTAGTTTAAAACTGACATGCACGTAACATATTTTTTTATGTCGTAATATTATATCTACGATAACAAAACCATTAATGCCCCACTTTATTTTAATATCTTCATATTTTTTTTTTATAAGAGAATATAGAGGAAAAACCTTTGATTAAATAACAAAGTATTACACAATTAAAAAACCTAAAAACAATCTATGCCTGTTTTTGTAATACAACAAAAAGGGCATGTTCTCGGAACCTTGGATTGTGGACTATTTTAGGAACGTGGGTGCTCAACATGCCTCGTTAAATCATATAAACGTATGTATGTATGCTATCGACTTGAAAGGATTACTTTCTTCTTATAACGTATTGTCACACGGTTTTATTTCTCAATAAATAATACAACTCTTAAAACTTTTTCAAAAGTATTTCAAATAAGATTTTAATTTAAACTAGCTTCCCTCGCAGCTTCGCCCGTGTGGATTTCGGACTTCAAAATGGAGCCGGTCGCGAACGTTCGAGAATGTTCGTTTTACGAAGCTACTCGCTAGGTGATTCGCTAGCCTCTAGGTGCCAAGCAAGCCGCCTGCCTGTGCGTTCGCGACCTTATATATATACAAAAATAATCCTTATAGCATGATTATTCACGCATGATGGCTTATTATTAGCGTATTTCGTGTATAACTTTGGTGTTTCTATACTGATTTCTATGATTCTTTTTTATGGAATATTTAATAATGTTAACTTTTATAATTAGGGATGACTGAGAGTGTTATAAACGTAAGAGTAGACAAATAAAATGAGAAAGCTTCGAACTGCTAAGCTATCGGGAGTTACACGTGTTATTGTGAGTCAACCATAAAAGTTAGACATATGGTGTCGTGGGATATTTTTTACATAATTTTAAGGAGAACATTTCCGTCATACATGATTTTTGTGTAGCTTTAACCATTAAGCTTGCACACGCGACGGAAGCTTAAAAATGGAGTAACTTCTCCCGTTTTCCCAACATTTCCCTTCACTGCTCTGCTTCTATTAATTGTAGCGTGATGAAAAGTATACTAAACCAAACACAGGAGTATGACAAATAATTGTACCAAATTTCGTTAAAATCCGTCGAGTAGTTTTGTTTCTATAACGGTTATACAGACAGACAGACAGACAGACAGACAAAAATTTTACTAATTGCATTTTTGGCATCAGTATCGATCCCTAATCACCCCCTGATAGTTATTTTGGAAATATATTTCATGTACAGAATTGACCTCTCTACAGATTTATTATAAGTATAGATAAAAATAACTCGGTGAATTAATTTACAGATATGTAATGATCTAGCAAATATACGGCAACAATATAACACTAAATCGGATGAATACTTCGCCTTTGAGTTTTTGTTTGTATGTGAAACTTGTGGTGAGCTATAAGTGGAACACGTCACTGGTGTTCAGTAAAATGTTGTGAAAAAGTAACAAAAGGCAAAACATTTAAAACTTACCAATAATTCAATAAAGGATAAATTAGGTATGTTGTTGCAATAAAAACAAAGTAATGTATTTTGAATTTATTTTATTTTAAAAAAGTTTACTCCAATTTTTTTACAAAAAACAATATCATCAATTTTCAAAACGTTTTCCTAGCCGAATTTCGGCCACAGCAGCCGATCTCCACGGAGATTAACCAGGTACGTAGAATATATTTATAGGTGTCCGCAATACACACTAGATGCACTCTGTTCTTTCACACTCATAGTCCGGTGAAACGGTAATCCGACATGACCAGAGAGAAGTTGGGCGCAGGTCTAATAGATTTATGTGCTTTTCTGCTTCTTCTACGAAGTAATTTTTAACATGGAAAAACTCAGTTACCGTAGGGTAGTTTCCTATGTTTAATTTAATTTATTATTTTATACGTAACAGAAAACAATATGATAAAAAAATTCTATTGTGAAATCAGCATCAAAATTGGTTGAAAAATAAAGCAGTTATTCATATTTGCAATATTGTTGTGAACAAAAGTAGGGGTGTTGTGAGGTTATCGCGCTGTCCTTTTCTCACTCAAGCAGCGTTATGGTCGGTGGCACTGGATGACGTCACATTTCATAATTACTGTTATTTGACAGCTTCCCTTTCCACTAAATTTCAAAGCTTTATAACTTATTTATTATTGCGTGGATATTGAAAATTATTTTTCCGATAAATTTTGGATGAAATACATTTTTGATAAATGTATTTAAGAAAAACTCGTCAACTACTCTGACCCGCGATTCGAACCCAGGACCACAGCGCGTTAGTTGTACTCATAATTTGTATTACATAATAAATTAATAACGTAAGTAGTAAACTCATGTATTTTGGAGATCATAGTGAAGCTCGTAACATTATAATTTAACCGAAGTAGAGCTACGAAACCTGATTTCTGGATATAAATTGTGCAATTTTATCCGTGCGGTTATAAATTAATAATGATGACAGGCATATTGGTTTAAGAGAAAAGATAATAATTTTGAATAATAAGTTATAGCTGGGACATTTAATAAGGTTTGTTAATTATAATGCAAAAGTATAATCACAGTTTAATGAAATGGAAGATAATATTGATAACTGTTGCAAGATATACTTCAGAATATCAGTGATTATGCAAAAATGTTTTTATGCACGTCACTTTATATGCTGAATATCTTTATAATTTATATTTAAGTCTTCTCACGTGGGCTAAGCTAAGAATAACGTCTAACAGGTAATGAGTAATCAGATATTGGAATTTATATAATAATATTTACCTTCACATTCTATAATCAACTGATAAACTTTAACGACATATCTTTGTGGAGTAAGTGATTGTGATCTCAGAAGACCAGCAAATTAACAATTTTTCTACCTGAAGGTTAAGAAATGAGCATCACCGCATTCACCGCGCATGAACACTCACAGAAGCAGAATAATCGGAGATAGCTTGTCGACCAATAAAAAAAGAAACGAGTATTTGGTTTTGGACAGATTAAGTTTTTAAAGTATATTATTATTATTTTTTACTATTTTATATCTGCATTAAGATTGTAGTCTAATTTACTTTTATACATGCCAAACTTATTGTTTATATCAGAGATTATATTATTATATTAATTTAATATAACTACTGAACTGTTATATGTAATGCAGTAGTACTAATAAATAAATAATTTAATTTACGCTTTTCTCCTTGTAATCAAGTAAATTAACATACCGTAACATTCTTTATCAGTATAATATTCTATGGCTGGGCTTTTGACGTTAAGTTTAAATTACAAAATAATATCTTGATAAATACCCATTAATTACTTCGTGGAAATAAGACTCTACGTGTAATTTCTTGGTAAAACTGATTAGATTTTAGATTATTATACATTATATTGTCTTAAACGTTATTAATAATACTTGCCGAGTCAGCTATTACCGCCTGTTGTTGTTTATAGGATTCCGTACCACACCGAAAACATGGACAAGTTGGACTCACTTTTGGTTCCATACAAACTTGTAGCCTATGGTATCCAAATATTATATAAGAGCAAAATTGACAAACTTAACTTTGCTGTTCGATAGATACGGTTATTGCATCCGCATTTAATAAGTTTCAATAGTAAATTCCCTTTTTTGTTATTAAAGTATATGCGGCTTTCAGTCTTTTTCTTTACGTGTGCTGTAAGAAATTGCTTCTTGTCAAATTTCATGATTCTAGGTCAACAATATATAGTAACCCTACACAGATTTTGATTCCCAATATGTAATGACCATATCTTTTAAACGCGTTTACTTAGAAGTTTGATTTTTTTCGCAGCTGAAAAAGACCGTAGTCCCAAGTATATGATGTAAATTTTAACTTAAAAAAATAATTTTATATCTTTATACAATTGAAATCACCGATGCTATAAAGATTACTACCACTCCCCCATGCGAGTTTAGAACAATGCGAGCATCGTGCTAATAGGCTACTCACGGCACTGTTACAACTACTCTATTAGTTTCCACGTTTCATTGCGCCTTCAGCAATCTCATTGACGGTATGAATGGCAGTGATAGAATTGCTATAATGCACCGGATTTGTGTTAAACATTGTGTTAATACTTTATTATTTAAAAAAAATACCGATGTGCATATTACTAATGGGAAATATTATCTTTGTAAACATTAAATATAGTTTGAAAATTAGAAGGCAAAATGTTATTCAATTATCCTATAGAGGGATTTTCGCGTGAACTGGTGTGCGAAAAGCTAGTATATTTGTATACTAACTTCCATTTTTAAAACAATATACAACATATTAAATTTTCAATATCCTGAAGCAATGGTTACCGTAGAAAATGTTTTTTTCCAATTGAATGGCGTAAAAATGGGCCATTTCATAAAAGTTAACTCACGAAAGCGTACAAAACAAAGGGACGTTGTCGACTAATGCTGATTTTATGAGTTTAAATCGATTTTATTTCCTATTAAATTCATGAAAGGGGCGGTTAGATTAGTTGCGCCCATTATCAACTTTTGCCACACACTGACTATGCATGCGGGTATCATTCATTTGAAATTGCTCTAAAGATAAGTATGTAACTGAATGTATCCAATTCAAGATATACACGAGAGCATTAAATAGTTCACCTGTAAAACAGCAAGAAAATTCCTTTGTTACAATATATACATATATTATACACTACAGATTACAATTAACACCAAAATATACCTATGGTAACGACAGGTTGTCTTTTGATATATACCTACTTATGACAAAAATAATATCACTAGAGAAGTGCAACAAAACTAAAGTTTGTAGAGTTAGAGATGAACTCCCAGGAATGCCACAGGCAACTGCTGTGCGATGCTTGGTTGTGATATTACCATGACACGTGTCGGAGACATTTTTGTGGCCATGAGTATAAAAACGTTAACCTGGTTCACTGTTACGCATTTTCGGTACATGATGTAATTTATAAAATCTTCATTTTCATCGACAATTATAGAACCTCTGTTGGAAAATCTTAAAAAATATAAACTATTCATGCTATGATTTAAAAAGTACCTAGTTAACGACTCCGCTACAAAACCGCCAAAGATCGGGGCTTCACCTCGCTTTTTATTTAGATAGATTGAATAAATCATAAACTAATTATAAGAACAACAATTCAAAATGTAATAAATATAAATTTTTATTACAGTTTGGCTACAAACAAATTAAGGCACAAGTTCTCATTTGAAATGAATAATATTTCAAATAAAGTTTTAATTAAACAAAGGTTGCTCGGTCGCCCGTTTCATAATAAAACTGTTACAATAAACAACATATTTGGAATATACCCTCACTTTATCATATACCTACTCGTTATATTTAAATTTGTTTAACTATTTATACTTACATACAGCTTTATAAACCATATTAAATATTAACACTAAATATTAATTGAATATTTGATAGACTAAATATCATCATAATGTCTTCAAGAACAATTTTCTTCCCTTCTCTTATATATTTCACAGAGTTGAAATGTCCTTATGAACCCCAATCTTACCGTCACATTTTTCCAGTTCATTCGTCCAGGCGTCATGGTAGCTTGCTGCGTTCACTGATTTATTTCTCGATCTCATGGATTGCCCGTCCATCGCTGAATGCTGACATATTTATTACCAAATTAAGAACATGTTTGTATCATAGTTCATAGGGATTAACAAATATACTGTATGTATTTAATATAAGAAGAAAATCATTATAAAAGTTTCTAAACATCCTTAATGGTTAATAGAAAAAAATACAAATATGATTTGGACCACATGCCGACAAGCAAACATATTAAAGATTTCGTTTCCAAACAAAAACTCAGAGAGTGATATTTATTTTTTTACTGGAATGTTGTGCGCGCGAATCTCATAGGCAAAAGCTGGGAATGTAGCAAGAATTTTATCAAATATAACGACACGCCCCGGCATCGCATGGGTAGCATTAATAAATTATCTATGATGCCAACAGCGACACAATATTGCAAAAAAGCCAAAAAAACATTTTGTTGATCTTATCATCACCAAACTTCAAAGGACAACCCGCTGGGATAATCTGAAGATTACCTAAAAATTTAATTAAATTCGCTCCAGCCGTTTTGGAGTCCATAGGGATATGTTTACTTTATTTTATTTTCTATATTTCGATTTTAAAATTGTAAGAAGCATATAACTGATTCTTACCGGTTTTACTTTATATAGGATTTATGTAGAATCTAATTACCATCGAAACAATTTGCACCGAATTCATGCAAAGTACATAATATATGTTGCCTCTGCTTCCCTTCGGAAAATTTCACCTTTTGCTACTGGTATTTACAGAATGTATAGCAAGGTGGCATATGTATGCAGGCCACATATGTCGCAGAACTGATAACCGCTAGAGTAAGCGTGTTCTGGAGTGGAGACCACCTCTTGGCAAACATAGCGTGGGTCGCCCTCTGGCCAGATGGCGGGACGACTTATACAAGAGGGCCGGCAATGACTGGATGCATAAAGCAGCAGGCCGGGCTCTGTGGCGCACCTTGAGAGACGCCTATTTCCAGCAGTGGACTGCAACGGGCTGATGATGATGATAGAATGGTAGAATAAGTTTGATAACATACACATTATAAAATCATATCAGGGCGTATCTAATATCACTATCGTGTACTTGTATTGTCTGTATATTTAATTCAAGCTTATAGTACCTCCGCCCTATAGACAATGCAACTGGGTAATCGGAGTTGATATAGTGAACAAAATGATTGGCAAATTAATATTTTTTCGTAACTTATAACATTTATATATAATTAAGTCTTCGATATTAATTACATTTAGGAGTAAGTAAAAAACAATAGGGTATTTTTTATGGGACAGAAAGCGTGTAATTGTTTTCGATACGGTGAGCGTATCTGAAATATACAAGTGTCAAGTAGCATCTACTAATAATAGAGAATATTAATAATAGAAGTGGGTAAATACAATACCAAAGCAATCTAAAAGTGACCATTATTAAACATATTTAATAAATCTCAGGTTCATTCAATTTAATTACGCCATAACTATAAACCTAGCTCAAATAGATAACTAATTGGTAAAACGCTTTCATCTCGTAACGAAATGGTGGCATACAGTAAACAGAATAAGCGCAGAGCCTCAAAAGCCACCCCAGTGAGGGGGATGTTGCACCTGTCTGTCCTTGTTTAATTAAATACCCTTTGAATTTTTAATGTCATTTCTATGTGCATTTCATTTCGCGACACAACTTCTGTGCGCCATTTCACCGCTCTTAATATATTTTAAAAAGAAGTTCTAGTTCATGTATAATTATGAGTGTTTAAATGTTTTTCCTGGTTATATAAGTTTTATCATGTATAAAATAGATGGGTTCTGTGTACAGTGGATATGTGTTTTATTCTGAAGCTAAGATTTTTAACGCAATAAAATTTTTGCTGCTTTAAACTTTTCCTATATATAAACGATGTTGATAGAAAATAAAAATATTATACAAACACACTGACATTGAGAAATCTTACAAATGAAAATAAATAACTAGTATAAATACCTATTATCTAAAGTTTTAAGAAATAAAATCTATTTACGCTGCGAACTCATGTATAAAATTAATTCTGTGCCGTCGAATAGTTCAGAATGTTCCGTAATTATTTTGGTGGTTGTAAATTGCCAAAGAATTTCAGCGTCCAGCTGGGATGCGATAGTTAAGCGAGGCCTATGTATCGCTTGTAGACCAATTTTCGTAAACATGGTGAAAATTTTGCGAATATGTTCCATTCTCAGCTAGCTAAAGTCTGACTAGCCAACTTCTAGAGAAACATTTATGATTCTTGTTGGTCGCGTTAACTTATGGTGATGTATTCATAACTTCTATGTGGCGTTGAAGTAATGTCTGCAAAATGAGTTTGGAAATTGAAAACAATTTTATGTATCCCCTAATTACATAATTCATGGCTTAGCTCAGCTTTTCTACGCAAACAATCCAACTTGTAGGTTAATGCGAAAATATCAGATAGTAGGATGGCAATAAAAACCATGTTAAAAACAGGGATCATTTTATTTTAAGTTCTTAGGTAGAAGTTAACTGTTTAATACATAATGCCAGTTAAGCAAAACATCACTATCTCCCTTAAAATGTCTAACATATTATATCTAGTTTATTTACAGGTATAAAATTCACTACTAAGTCACGTCGCAGCTTTCCCTTCACCTGCATTGTTTCGTTTGTATTCACTAAAACTTTAGTCTAACACTGAGTTGAGACGAGAAAAGACAAGTTCTTATTATATTTTCTTAGTCTTCTAATCATCGGATTGACCTGGAAAGAGCACAAAGATTTTAAATTGTCGCCAATTTTATTACCGACGGCGGACCGGAGTTTCTTTTGTGAAACCAAATTAGGACTGCAAGAAAGTTCACCGAGCGGAAAGGAAATTAATATATTGTTTTTATATCTAATTTATTCTATTGAACTTGCCGTTCATAAAGGCAATGACTTTTTAAGCTTTACATTTGATCTGTTTATAACTTAGTGAACAATAGGTAAATAAGTCCCAAATACTGCGTATTCATTTATATATTTTGAAATTAACGCTATTATTAAAAACATCTAACAATAAAAACGACAAAACAATAATTTTATCATTTGTAATATTATATAATTTATATTGAATAAAAATTTTACCAATGCCAATACAGAAAATGTTGAACAACGTCAACGCGGCAACGAGGGACGGAGTCCTGCGTACGCCTGCAATAAAAACAATTGGTACAAAAACAGAACTTTACAGACTCAGCACTCAATATTACATTCATGTAACAATTTAACTACAAATTAATTCGTATTGTACTAGACGTTCAGACGCGTGGTCATGCCGTGCTACGTCTCCTCGCCAATATCAAGTATGATTTAGCTGCCATTGTCATACAGGCGATACTGACGCAAATCAAGCCAGAAACCCGTGCATACCCATATGTATGCACTATTAATTTGACAGCTTACTGTACACCCAATTAAGATATGCCTTAGTGAAATAATGACGTATTTCATTAGAGGATTATTGAACACATAAATGGAGAACATCATTTAGCAATATGCAATTAATAGACATTTCACGATATTTGTATTGTACGGGGTTTCGTGCTAAGGCCGCGGGTTTGACCCGGGAAAAGTGAAGTGATATAGGGTTTTTCAGCTCAGTATCAGCCCGTGTTCTGGAACTGTCTTCGGTGATCGAGATCCAATATAGCTGACGAAATATAATTGTATTACATATCGACTTCCAACTTAAAATAGAAAAATACGTGAGGCTATGGATGTAATAAGTGTAAATCTTTTATCAGTCCATCTGTTTTATAGGAAAAAGAGTATAAAAATTCCATTATTTCATCTGTTAACGACGATAGATGGCATAACCTGTGGCTCAAAACGCTCTGCACACACGCCGGATATTATGTTTCAGAGCACAGAAGCGAACCAAGTGTTTTTTTTTTCTTTTTGAATCCCTTTGTGCAGTCACTATTGAATTATAACCACCAATTGTGGTTAAAGCTGAACCATTTTCACTACTTCACAGAATGAAATCTGACTCTATACCTATTCTATACATTTTCACATAAGTTTTTATTTAACAAGCCAAGTAAATCAAGAGTCAAACCAGTTAGAAAGTGTTTGGGAATCTTATATTTTTAGAAACATCACATTAAGCATAAAAATTATAGGAATATGACAATTACCCGAATTGGAATCTCGGCTGCCCATGACAGGCGCAATTTGAGGTCTCTCCTCGTCAAGCAAAAGTACTCCGCTCGCCGACCACACCGATAAAACGTGCGCTACACACGTGACGTTAACCCGACCCTGCATTAAAAATTCATAATAATTTAAGTGCTTTCATAGGGACTTTATGGCCGCCAATTGATAATAAGTATGTGTGATTTTACAATTAAAATCATCAAATTTCGCATCACCACTGGATGTGTTCGAGTTATTGACGCAATGCATGTTTTGTGGTTACCAAATTGTAAACGTTTAACCTTATTGTCACCATAATTTGACACATAAATTATCAGTTGTTAGTATTTTGATCCTAGCTTAATACTAGCAACTGATATAACGTATGTTTTNTTTGCTAAACTACTAATAGCTAGAGATATTTGACACAACAGAAAGCTTTGTAACCATATCCAATATCATATTTACTATCAAAAATGATATTCCTGTTTGATATAACATACAGTAAAAAATTCATCGCCAAGCCTGTAAGCAATTTTGCCTTATACATTATTTGTATCACTGGCGACATACTAATACGTTATTACATCTTGTAGGGTAAAGAATAAATGTCCATAAAAGTTGGCACAAGAATTCAGCCATTACATTCAGTCGATTTAGCATGAAGTCATAAGTTACTTCTCGTCGAATCTATAAATTTTATATTGTATATTTCTCAGTGATGAAAAACAGAATAAAAAATGCAGTTTTCATTACAATATACCATACCCATGGAAGGATGAAAAGTGTAGACAAAGAGTTATATGAATACTTTGCTCAGATCTGACTAAAAAATAATTCACCAAATGTAATACTAATTGAAAAATGTGTCGGTATTTACATTTTACTTTTTGTTCTCTAAACAAGATATGGTGTAAGTTAGATCAATTATACATGAAATTTAAATATATAATGCGGTATAAATACAAAATTACCTTATGAAAATGTACAGACTGCACTCTCATAACAAGCTGGCTGAAGGAGGATGATTTATTGGATTTCATCTTCAGCACTAATGTTCAATTTATTTGGTATTTGCTCTATTCTCGGCGCAAGACGGGTACTCTCCTTGTTTTTCCGATTGCTATCAACGTCGGGAATGCCCACTACGCCGCCGATATTGCCCGGAATGTCTATTACATTGTCGGTCACGGGCCTCGTAGCCCGAGATTGCGTCCCACGGACTGAATATAATTCTGTTTGCATCTTCTAGCGACGTGTCAGTTATCACAGGTTTCCTTTGGGAATACGTCGTGTCAATTAATGGAATGTTGAGGCCTTTCACCTGTCGACAATTAGTTTCCAGTAATAACATGTGATGATGCAACATTTGCCGTAGTCAAGACTGTTGTAAATATGGTATATGTTCTTAGTAATTAAATAAAGTTAGTAAAAAAGATGTTATTGACATGAGTGTTTATTTCTGACTAAAAAGAAGTAACTATGGCAAACAAAATACAATTAGTTCTAAAAATAGAACATATAAAAAATAATAAGTCACGACGAAGGTTACAATCTCCAACAGCCGCCCTTAATCGCAGTTGTGACAGAAACAAAACAAATAAAATAATTAAGTTTCTAAACCTAAGTTAACTACACATCGTTTGTGTGCTAGAGGTCCGAGGGCCTTCGTTAGTACATCAGCAGGCATATCGTTACTTTTAGATATTCTAACTTAACAATATTATTAGATACCTTTTCCTAATAAAGTGAAACCTAGTATCTATATGCTTCGTCCTGCTGTGGTGTACAGGATTTCGAACAAGATTAATGGCACTTTGGCTGTCAGAAGCTGTTAACTGAACAAAGTATACCTGTTATCTCGTATATAAACCGACGTAAGTAACACGCTTCCTTCGTGGCAGACGCTAATGCCATATATTCTGACTCGGCTAAACTTAACGCAACAGTAGGTTGCTTCACCCCATGATACTGGACCTCCACTTAACTTGTAAACATAACCGGTGTATGACCTTCTGTCGATTGGACATTCTTATGGCTTGACCATCCGTTCTTCTTGCCATATTATTTTAAACTAATGGAGTATCCACGGTCTTACACTCCTTTCATATTAAACTTTTCTAATATAGAAAGAATATAATTCAGAGATCTTTTAATGAAAAATATCTCGACAAATCTTCTCAAAAATTCAAATTTTTGACAGTGTCAAATGTCAAATTAGATTTAAAGAAGACTATTATGTCATCAACAAAATTCCCAATATCATAAGTTCTTTACCATAGAGTTTGGTAGTTTAATTTTGTAAATCCATTTACATGGCATAACCTTTTTTTAGGCTTATCTACTAAATTCCATGTATGGAGTTTCATTAAAGAACTATACTCACCAGCCATATTATGGTGCCACTTATCAGCATCATCGGCATGAGTAGCTTCGTAATATGTCGTAGGTTCATTAGAATCTACCATTGACGTATTGTAAGCTTTATAAAAATTTGTTGTTTTTCTGTCTCTGGAAGGGTATCTGCGCTCAGGGTTCGATTCCTGTTCCAAATTCGCTGTCACTTCTTCCACATTAGGCAGCCTTAAGTCAATGAGAGACTCGCTCTTCCAGAGTCACTGACTCTTTTGCACTTTCTAGATTTACTGGTAAAGTTGCTTCAGCCGCCGGGCTGATATTCTCATCACAGTCATAGAATTGACAGTCATGATCAAACTCAGACTCAATCTCTTTTTGCTCATCAAATAACAATATAGATTCTGACTGTGCGACAGACTCAGATTGCTTCTGCTTTAGCGCTGTAAAGCAATTTTCAAAAAAGGTTGCATCTCTGGATATAATAACTTTTCGTGGGTTAGCAGGGTCCCTAAAAATATAAGTGCCTGGATTTTCAGAATAACCGACGAAAATTGCTTCCTGTGCCTTGACATCTAATTTCTTCCTGTGACACGAAGGTATATGGACTAGAGCTCTACAACCAAATACTTTTAGATGGCTAAGATCACCTTTTCGTCCATACCATTTGTCATAAGGAATTTGTCCACCTAAGGCTCGATGAGGAGACCTATTCTTAAGGTAAATGGCAACTTGGAATGCATCTTCCCAGAATGCTGGTAGTGAACTTTCAGCTAGCAACGTTCTTGCCTTTTCTGTAACCGAACGATGGGTGCGCGTTCCGCTACCCAACTTGCTGAGGACTATAAGGCGTCGTTGTTTTGATGTTCAATACCTTTTGAAGCAAGATAATCAACAAAACTCTTTATTCACGAACTCCTTACTTCCCGTCCTAATTGCTTTAATTGTTTTATCTAACTGATTTTCAACAAAACATTGAAACACACAAAATATATCTTTGACTTCTGTTTTAGAAGAAATAAAATAAGCAAACACTTTTCGCGTAT
>NW_023594541.1:0-15517 GCF_014839805.1 Manduca sexta | reverse complement strand
GTATTTTGAGTTTTTAAATAAGCTAAAAATGGTTACATTTGACTAGTCACCATATTTTTATTGCTCTGAATGACGAGACAAGCTTGCTGTATGCCTAATGGTAAGTGATACGTCCGCCCATTAACAGTAGAAACACCATCCAATACCTTGAATTACAAAGTATTGTTTGGTATTTCACTGCGCTCACCATCAAGAGACATGAGATGTTAAGTCCTATTATGTCCAGTAGTTACACTGGCGACAATGTCCTATAAACCGGAACACAATAGGGACTACACACAGCTGCTTGGCGGCAGAAATAGATATTGCGATGGTACCTACTCAGGCGGACTCTCACATATGAGAGACCTCCCACCAGTAAAGTCTAAGACGGCAATAGATTTGATATATACGTCTCTTACCTCTCTAGCTCCGGCACGTTTCTGCATGTACGATCTGACATCTTTGTCCGAATGTCCCTTTGCTCTTCCAACGCCTTTGCCAAGAGGCGCGGCTGAAGCTCGTCTAAAAACAAGAATTTCAAGACCGGGTTACAATTTCATAAAGTGTTAATCGGAAAAGTATTGTCAGTGGAACATTAGAAATTGATTTTAATACCATTTGATTGGACTGTCTCGGTAGACTTGGAATACAATTGTATGCGGTACGACTATCGCTGTGAAATTTCAGTTTCGATTCCCGGGTCAGGCAAAGTGAAATTATGTTTTACTGTTTAATATCGTCCCAAAGTCTAAAATTTGTGGCCGATATGGCTCGCTCCCTATTTTATCATGGGATGGAATACATGGCAAAAAGTGGGTGCATTAGTTGCGAATTTACTTACCCCTTCAGGAATAAAAGGGGTGAGTGTATGTACAAAGGAGTAAGATATGTCCAATAGAGGATTGTATATTATTACTAATTATAGTTCTAAATGTTCTTTTGAAGAAGGTCAATTTCTTGTCAGCTTTAAACAAGATATTTAAGGGTGTTAAAAGGAAATCACGAGTTGCTTATTTATGCTAAAATTGGTTTAAATATTCGTACCTGCAGTGCGTAGGGTCGCTGTAAGTTGTCTGCACGGGCGTCTTCCCTTCGCTTATCAGATCAGACATGCCGAAACTGCTTAGAGGAAACCGGTACTTCCTGGAATCCAAAAGGTAATGTAAAGATAAATATAATGTAAGTATAAAACTCAATAAAGATGTCATTCGTAGCATCATAAATGGAGATTATTGTGATAGAATATAAGTGGAGGCAGGTCTTTTTTGTCACTTTGTGAAAATTGAAAATTCGTAATTTTTGGTACTCCTCTTCCCTTTCTGCACGTTTTAATGGCAATTTTTCGATATTTTCGAAATTTCCTTTGGGGCACGGCGTGGATGAATTGGAACCTTGAGTGAAAGAATTGAACGTTAATATTATCATAATCTCTCTGTCTCTCCCAGTGACCGTCCTGAGCGTTTCTCAGCATGGTCGCTTAATTTCGGGGGTTGAGAGCGTCTAAAGTGCTCACCCAAGTCCAGTGTGTTAATATTGTGTAGTTACCTGTAAAAGCACCCTTAGTCATGCTCAGCCCCCGCTGTATTCTGGCGATGGCGGCTCTGTGCCGCGGCACTGCAGCAGGCGTGCCTCTCTCTTGAAGAACGAACCTGCCCAATGTCTTCCAACTGGCCTGAAAGAACATCGAGCAATTAACAAACTGAAGAAAAATTGACAGCGATACGTGTTTTACGAGCCTTTGTTTCTGAGACCAAGTTGTTCTTTAACTGTGCCCAAGTGATAAATAAGTTATTTTGTCTCTAACCTAGGAAATAAGTTCTGTGAATTTGTTAAAGGCTATAAAATATTATATTGGCATCGAAATTTGTAACATGTTGTTTATTATGTTTTTTTTAGATAGCGCTGAGGCCGATATATCATGAATAAAATTTAATGTATGGTCCGAAAAAAATTAAACAGAGAATAATTATATAGTGAAATAATGATTAAGTAACTTGAAATTGTAAAACGCTATAACATTATTTAGATATCGTCAATATTAAATCTATCACCAGTTCGGAAAGCATTTTTCACCAGAGAAGAACGGGTAAGAAACTCTAGTGTTGATAACATTATGACATCTTAATCAGTCTTTTCAAGTTTACTAGTGGCAGGTCTCTCATATGTGAGATTACGCCTGGGCAGGTATCACCGCAATGTCTATTTCTGCCACCAAGCAGCAGTGTGTAGGCACTGTTGTTCCGGATTTAAGAACACTGTAGCCAGTGTAACTACAGTACATAATAATACTTAATACCTCATGTTTCAGGATGGCGAGTGCAGTAGAATACCAAACAATACTTTGTAATTCAAGGATTTGCATGGTGTTTCTACTGTTTGTGGGCGGTCTTATCGCTTACCATCAGGCGAACGGCATGCTCATTTCGTCATTCATAGCAATAAAAAAAGGCTGCATACAAAGATATTTAAAATCATTTGTTATTGTAAAACTATTACCGATTGGTACCAACTTGGCCATATTATCTTTGTACTTAGTAATAATCATCATCTACAAAAAGCTATCATTTGGACTCCTCGTTACACTTACTTGAGCTGTGTAGACCACTTCGTCATCAGCGAGGGCTCTCTGTTGCGGCCCAGCGCCGGCCCTGCCGCCCCACTCCAGCTCTTCTACTAACACAAATCTGGAAATTTCAAAAGATTATTACAATCTATTAAAGCAGACTCTTGGTCTACTGGCAGATTTTAGGCTATCTATTGAAACTCTTCAGTTTACCAGGTCATTAATAATGGGCATAATAGTCAAATATCGTTCTCAACAATTTGTTTTTCTAATACTCTGGAGTGGTTGAAATCAAACAGGCGGTCAGTATTAAATTATGAAAAATATATTCTGGATCAGGTGTAAGTAAATTTTGATGTTAGACGATCTTATATTAGAATATGAGGAAATGATTATTTCAACATTAAAGCCGCGATTTGAACCAAATTATTGATCTCTTTACTTACCTCTTAGGGTCATCTTGACATCGTGCCTTTGTCAATGCTTGGTGGACCACAAATGATGCTGTCGCGTTTAAAGGAACCTGAAAGCGTATAATATCGATATCTACATTTAGATAAAACTGTTATAAATACCGAACAAGTAGATATTTGATATAAATTTCAAGTTGCTAGTTGTACGCGTTCGTATCAATAAGGATATGAAATTTCCACTTCACTCTATTCCCATTCTAAGGTTTTCAGAGACATGGATAATTAAGAAGTTGATTACCTTCAATATAGCGTAAGGTATTTCATGCGACACGTTATGTACGCAGACGAGGTACGCGTCGGGCGGAGCTCTCTCTTCATCATGCGCGCTCGACTCTTCGTCTGACGGCACGCTTCTATCGCGGGGACGTTCTGTTGATGCTGACCTGAGGGTAGGGAGGGGGAGACATCAGTTGGTCATTAGATTGAAACTGGAAACTATGAATGATTGGAACATAATGATAACAGTATTGTAGAAATTATGATGCTTACACAAGAGGTATCATTGAACTGGATAATAATATGCATTGCTTAAATGATTGTGTTGTTTATTGTATTTTTAACGTAATTGAACAAATGAATAATAATTTTATTCCTTCAAGAAAACGACAACCTTTCACAAAATTATTGCTTCGGTTAATGGTGTTTCGAATTATAATTTCAATTACTAGAAAATGTTCATCATCAGGTTACCTGATGCTAGTCAACCATGCTCGACTGCTGGGGTCGTCGCCGACTCTCTTCAGAACAAGTCGGGTTCCTCCAGTCCTCATGACCCTCTCATGCGGCGCCATCACGCGCTGTGTTGGAGTCCTGGACGGAGATTCCTCCACTAGTACATAGCTGCCACGCGAAGACCGGCATACCCCCGCCTTGGTTAGACACTGGGCTATAGCCTAAGAAGATGCAAAATCTGATAAATCATCCGATTACTAAATATACATATTTAACTAGTTTATTCAAGAACTTGACGGAATATAAGATTTTTTATAGGTTTATGGAGTAATGTTGCATTTAGAGATTATATTATGCGGTGGCAGAATTTTTGTAAGGGTAATCGATATTTATTTGAGTTGGTACGCTAGACAGTCCGTTCGACACTGGGGAAAATATTTCTCAGGCTTTTAACAACATAGTTAAAATTGTTTACTCTTGGTCTTTCGTAAATTAATTTGAATCCTACCTCATTAGCTGTGGTGTCCTGGGTGACCTTTAAAATCGAGTAGGGCTCATGTCTTGATACTGCATAGACCACCAGGAAATGGATTTTCCGTCTTTCGTGGGGAGAACTCGGCTCCAGGTCTCCTCTGCAACTCTCTCCGGCCAACTCTTCAGCACAGCGCGAGAAGATGAGCAGGGAGGCCATGTTGAGAGGTTGGTTAGTTGGCGACCTGGGGGGAAAATTTGTAATATTTTTTTTTTTTTAATAAACAAGGACTAAAACGTTTTCAAGCCAGTACATTGCTTATAGTAATGTATGATCATAGATATAACCAAAACTTATGCAGTATATTTCTATATGTTAGCCAAATTTGACATTAATACCATAATATCTAAACACAGCCGATTATATCACTTATATTTTGCCGAAAAAGGGTAAATTAAATTGGTACACATCCCGTTCTTGGCACTTACCGTAGTCTTACGTGCCTGTACCCAGGTCTGAGGCTTTGCAGGGGTATAACTCTCTGTGACAACATATAGTTGGTATCCGCATCGTATATCTCAAATCTGACGAACGCTAGCTCTGGAAAGTTGATCTGGAAATAATAGCATTATGAAGGTATAGGTAGATATAACTAGATGCTATTGTATCTATTATATTATACGCACTATTAGTGCGTATAATATTGAAAAGGATATTGCTTTCACAATACTGCAGCAAGCAAAATTGCTACTCAAAATGATACTAAAAACTATCTGAATGTTCATGCACACCTTAAAATTAAATGTTTCATTCCAGACAGGATTCAAAGCGTTCCTTCTAGCGACTTTGGTCCGTATCTTCTTGCAGTCTGCTGGCACTCCAAGAATTTCCACCTCAGCAAAGGCGTTGTAGAAGGAATACACATTTTCGGCGACGTACTGTCCCGATATGACGGCCAAAGTTAGATGAGATGCATGTATACCGTCGAATTCTTTGTCCATTGGATTGAATCTGGAAAATACGTCAGGATCATCGAAATGCTTACTAAGTAATATAAATTCAATGAGTGCATGCAAAGTGCTGACTATAATACGAAATGAATATTTTAATATCACTAAAAGAACATAGTAGTTCTTTATAGGACGCTTGGTTATGGAAAATGTATTTTATTTTGAGGCTATAACAGCTTTGTTGCTAAAATAAAGTCTGCTGTTTTATTAAGCCTGTGGAATGATGTTGTTCCAATAATTACAATTGTTAGAATATACTACACCAAATAATTCCATTCTTAATTATTTACTGGTTTGGTGGTTTGTGTAAAAAAATACCACAATACAAGTTAAGATCGTACCTCCTGTAAGCTATGTGGCTGGGGTCCCACATCACAGCCGGTTTCCTGACAAATCCCACGCATCCATTGCTCTCAAACATCGCAGCATTGACGGCCATAGCAGCATCTTCTGTTTGGTAGTTCAAGGCGACCAGCTGCACTCCGCACGACCAGAACGTTACAGGATCGAAGTTCGATGAGTCAATCCTTAGGCTGGAATTTAGTTAGCACTCTTGACGATGTGTTTAAAGGTTTTTTTGTAGTAGTAATTAATAAGTGTCTTTTAGAAGAAGGGGGCTACTAACGGAGAAAGGTAAAACTACTGCAGAAGTTCATGAAGATTTTATTCCTAATTTTTAATCTAGTTAGTATTACTCGTCTAAATAAGTTGATATAAATATGTTAAAATATAACATTATTGACACTAATTTCCCAAAAGCCACGGAAGGTGTAACTCACCCCGCGGGATAAGTCCTGACTAGTTGTGTTTCTGTGTGGGCGATGAGTGCGAGGGGGTGCTTCCTGCAGATCTTCTTGCCAATGGCCTCGTTGACGGAGGAGCAGCGGTAGCAGGGGTGGTGCACGGCCGGCGCGTTCAGGCATCGGGCGCGGGACTGGGACTGCGACTGAGCTATTTGCTGGAGACATTTAGATAGGTATATGCCTGGCATCTCATCGCAGCAATCACAAAATACCTTGAAAAGGCGGTAAAATCCTAAGATCTATTTGCGGTAGCAACTTTTATAACTTTATAAAGGAAGAGAAGTAGGATTTTAAAATCAGCTCGCAGTGAAAATTGCTTTAAAAATGGTACACGCGATTCACAAATCAAAGTATAATTAATTATTTTCTCTGATCTATTAACTACTTACATGTTTGTTTATTTGTATTTATGTCATCCGTGGACGGTGTTGGGTACTTTTACTCACCGTGCTAGTACTGTCGCTGCTCTCAGAAGACTCGAAACTGCTACACGGAGCACTCTCTTTGGCGCTACTTGGCTGTTTTACTGAGTTCCTTGGAGACAGTGGGTTGAGACCTCGAAATTTGATAGCCTGTGAAGTTTTGTGATATGATGACCATTTTACTACCACCTTAGTTGAGGCATTTGTTTTAATATTCTTACCTGAACGTAAGTGACCATGTCACTGAGTTCTCTTGCGATTTGATTGCTTCGCTTCCTGTTAGAATGTTTCACGCTGGTACTCTCTGAATCTCCTTCGCTTCGTCGGTAGCTTTGATACAGCGACAGAGACGTTCTGCCGCATTTATCTTCCATCGAACTTAGGATTTTGTGAAGCTCTTTTTCTGTAATAAGAATAGGTTTTATAGATTTCAAACCGTAATCAAATACTGGAAAAGTCTTGTATTAAATTGAAAAATCATTGAAATAGATCCTTCTCTATTTTACGTAATGGTAATAGACCAAAAAATAGTTTGAGAAACTGGAGAAAAAGTATTTACCGTCAAGCTCATCGTCGTCCTCATCATAATCCTCGTCAGAGAAATACTCGGTGACAGAACTTCCGGCTGACTGCTGCGACATCATAGAGTTGGTTCTGTTGCTCTGCTCCGGGAGAGAGGAGCTGGTGTGCCGAATTCCGTTGGACCTGAAAGCATTAGTTGCTTTCGATATTCGAGAAAGATCGTTGTAACAATTCTAGTTATTGTTAAGAATGGTTCAAAATTATTATAGATACTAGGTACGGTTGGGTTACTCAGAAATAGTGAAGAGGATTTACTCATGCAAAGATTTCCTATTTCAGATCCATCAGATAAATAGAGAAGCACACGAAGAGCTTTTTATTACTCGAAGTAATGAACTTCAGCACGCGCTTAGGAATTATGGATATCAGGTGTAAGTCATTCTGTTATTCAGATACCTACCTGAACGCAGTTGCTAGAACTCCGCTGTAACCTTGAGCTGAACTCGCCCCGGTCAGGCCAATAGTTGGACTTGATTCCACTGGCAATAACTTCTTGTTCTTTATCAACACCTGCAATATAGGTCAGTATTAGTAATCATACACGCTCACGCCTATTATACCCAACGGGGTAGGCAGAGGCGCAACTAGTGCTCACTTCCTGCTGTGTGTATTCCGTCCCGTGATGTGATAGGGAGCAACCTATTGTGATATCGAAAACAAATTCCAGACTCCGGACTGATACTCAGTAACCCCAATATCACTTTGCGCAAACAATCAATGCCAAAAGCAATTAGATGTTTAGCATCTTCTATCTCCGAACACAATTGTTGTACTAGACTGTACACATAATATTATAGTTAACTAGCAATATTTATTAAATGTTACCTTGTATTTCAATTGCTCGGGACTCGGTAGTCGTGGCTCGTCGGTGTAATCCACTTCGAATAGAAACGAAGTGACCAGTTTGTCTCCGAAAACTGCCTGGATGAATACGGAAGCAAGTAAAGTAACGTACAAAATATTTTTTTTAGTACATCATATCTACATATATATCTCTTTATTTTAAAACTTCCTTCTTACATTTTTATGTAAATCTTTAAAAAGAAAAATTCATATTGTAGCGCGCGTTTAAATCGGGAGTAAAATTCCCGCCGTAAGCCTACCGCTCCGCTGGCCAATAATGGGCCGTGCCGGCGACGCGCCGTTGTTCGGCCGGCGCCCGCTCCTCGGGCCCCCCGCTCGTCCTCACATCGGCGCGCGCCGAGTCCAGTGTGACCATTTGTGGCAGATTTCTGCCATTTGGGCAGATTTGGCACCAAAATTTTAACTCTGGCAGACTAAGCTAAAGTTTCAAAAAAGTGGCAGATTTTGACAGATTTCAAGCTAATCTTTATTATTTTTGAATCTCTATCTTTATTATATATAAATTGAATCCTTATAATTTTCTGTTGCTTATTATTTACATTATTTTTTATTATGCATATATTTGGTAGGAAATTATTTACTGAGCTAGCAACTTTTGTCACGGGCATAGTACGGGGATTTCCTGTGCTATTATTTTAGCGTCCAATGCCTCATGTGAAAGAATATTCTCCCAATTAAATTTAAATAAAATAAAAATAAGGAACAAGTTCCTAAATAAACATGTATCTGCCCTATTAACAATAAAAGAAGGTATAAAGGAACATGGAGACTGCATCTCCTTTAAACCAACAAAAGAAATGATTAAAAAGATGTCAATTAAATCAATGTATAATTATAAAGAACAAATCGAAGAGTTTGAAGCAAATGTTGACACATAAAATATGTAGTGAATGGAGTAATTTAAAAAAAGTCTAATGTTTCAGGTTCAATAAAGGAATTCCTTTGAATACATAGTATTTAATTTATTTATACCCGTCTTCATGGATGCTATAATATGATGGCATATTTTAGATATATTCTGGAGTTGGGTTAGGCAGATTTTGGCAGATTTTTTGCCAGGGTCAGGCAGATTCGCGATTTTTGAGATGGTCACCCTGGCGCCGACGTGACACAAGCGCCCCGTAACGCGACCGCGACACACCGTGGACTGTGCGGTGCGCGGCCCCGCCGTTTTTTGTATCACATTATACTTATTTGTATTTGTTTTATTATAAGTAGACATTAGCTACAATATAAAATTTTAAAAGTAATCATCTCCGATGGCAAGTCTCAATACACTAGGGGATAGAGATTTAAATTGAGGAATCTCCTCACAATACGTGCTGTAGAGCAGTAATGCCTTTTTCATCAGGATTCTGACCCAACTGGATCCATTTCAGTTACCATCAGGTGCAGGGGGCCGCCAAGCCGTTCTAAAATCTAAAAATATGCGAAGGTACCAACTGACCTCAAAAGTGCTGGCCATGACTTGTTGCTGCGGTAGACTACAATGATTCTCGATGCTCAGTATCAGAGGGTATGGAGACGCCACGAACGCACTTCTGTGAAACATTGTAAATACTTCTTCAAGATCTTATAACATCGAGACTTAATAATATTACGAAACATTAAGTAATTGTTTCGATATTTATTTATTTTTTAATAATTCATTTATCTTGACAGTTAAACTAAACATGCAATCTACTTAATTACTAGACATAGCGATTAACTGATAAAAAACAAGCGGACCTGGCGATCGTCTCCACAACTCTTCTGAATGGTATTTTGGTGGTGAACGTATGGCCGTGGTAGATGACAGGGCTCCCATCGTCTCCGTCCCAGCAGTCCAACTCAACACAACGGCATCCAGTCAGTAAGACCTTAGAAATTTTTTAATAACTTACAAGAGCTTATTAGCGGTATAGAATCCAAATTGCCGTTGGCCGAAAAATAATATGACTTTTGTTTCACAAAGGTTAGTAGTCGAACCATAATATTTCTGGCATGTAAGTGTTCATGGGGGCGATGAGCATTTTCTATCGGTAAACTTCTTGCTCGTTTGTCAACCATCTCTAATATCAAGAATACCTAATAACTTTGTTATGAAAACAATGGCCAAAAGGTATATAATAAGGGTGCTATTTCATGGGACCTAACATAACTGACGAAATGACGGTGTGATAACTTTTCTATCTACTTACCCCTCAAAAGGGCAAAAGGCGCGAGGCTATGTAGGTACAGGTCTATTCATGTTATTTTGTTTTCATATCTGCCCTTTCTTATTTTTAATTTAAAGTACTTATGACAAAAATAATAATATATATATTTTTTTTTTAGAGGAACAATCACGTCGTACATAATAGTTGCATAACTTTAACCGTTTACGTAGCGCACTCAACGGAAGCTCTCAAAAGTAATAAATTTTCCCCGTTTTTGCAACCTTTTTCATTACTGCTCCGCTCTTATTGGTCATAGCGTGATGATATATAGCCTATAGCCTTCGATGAACAAAGGGCTATCCAACACTAAAAGACTTTTTAAGTTCAAACAAACATACAACCTCGTCATCTTTATATATTAGTATAGATATAGATTATCTGTCTTTATCGGTATGAGCGGACTCATGTAGGGTCGGTGCAATATGCTTCATCAAGCATTTAGCTCATTTTTACGATCCGCCGCCTGCCTGTCGTGAATTCCCTCTAAGGGATTTAAATTCGAGAAACAGGGACGGGAACATAACAGTGACTACACACTGCTGCTTGTCGGCAGAAATTGATATTGCGGTGGTATCTACCCAGATGAACTCTCACATATGAGAGACCGGTACTGGTGGTAACCAGTATAAAAACTCTTTTTTGTTAATTTTTAAATATATTTAAGGGCGAAATTTCAAATTGGCGCCGCAATATTTTAAATATACCTACCTATATTATATTTTAAATTCTACCGCGCATGCTCAGAAGTATTGATCCGTAACTCACCCGGCTTCAACCCTTTATAAGTTTATGTCTACACGAGTGCATTTTACCCTCTGGCAATATATAAAGCGTAGCATAAAATGAACACATTTACTGTATCTCGACTAGTCGACACGAACAGTGGATTACATGTAATCGAGAAAGAAGCAAAGGCCATCACTAAGGCATAGACAATGTTATAGAAGCAGAAACGTCAAAAATTGTTGTCAAACATAACCTTAATATTCCAAGCTACAAACCGGAATTGGTCGTCTTTGTTGTTATTTCTCGTTTTGAAATAAAATAAGTGACAAAAATGAAAGAAAATAATGGAGAAGTGGATACAAGAAACGTTGTTAAGAACCGAGAGTTGCTGTATCGGATGATCATAAGGTAACTTTATTAAATACAGTTTAGCGATAATTTTGCAAGAATTTATCATTTTAATTCCTTTAATTCACAAGTATTACGATATTAAATTGGCAAAGTAATAAATTTAGTTTCCATTTTTCTTATGAGTAGCGACTGTGTGCTTAGAATTACTTTTTTACTTCCTTCTCCTACACCGTAGGCTTTGAGCAATATGGATTTACCCATTTATTTTACAAACAACAAAGTTCGACTTCTATTTATGATTATTTTCACTGTACCATTCTTTTCACGCTTTCGTTGCACGTACCTTTAACTTCTATATTTTTAAATACACTGCGATTTGTGGTTTTCTGATAAACGGTGCAGAGTTACCTATTGGTTTCATAATTGTAAATTCCAAATTCATTCATTCATAAACATGAATACCCATGTTTATGCAATTAGGGATGTTTTATCAAAGGACTTCTGTTTAGGTAAAAGACTTTTGGTTTAAATCACTTAGGTGGCGTAAGTCATCGTAGGAAAGGGTAAAATGGATATTGAAGTTCAGTTGTGTTTAAAAAGTGAAACTTGAGTGATGACTAAAATCATTATATTGCGGGTAAATATATAATTATGTATCTTACATCTTACAGTGTTAGACAAATGTAACATATAAAGTTAAATCTCAGTTTTGATATTTGTTTTCATTGTTTTGTAAGAAAATGAAACTAGTTAATTACTTTGGTCTCCATATTGTTAATAGATAATTAGATTGTTGATTGGGTACAAAAGGGTGTGGTTGCATATTATTTTATTGTCAATGTGAAGGAACAGTTATGAGTTAACCAATGCCTGTTTAAAAATCTATGCTGTATTTAGGTCCCTCGATCTTATACAGTTTCAGCTATTACTGCTATAATGTATTGGAAATATTATATAGAAACACATCTCACTAATATTAAACTGAAAAAATCTGCAGCACAATTTGGGTCACTGTATAGAAATCATAGTTGTATCTAATTACAGGACTAAGCATCAACATGCATCCTGTTATGATCTGATGTCAAAGAAACAATCCCCATTATTGTTTTGTAAAGAGCAGTGTAGTTTTAAGCGCAACTTATATTTTTCAGTCAATTATATTATGATGGATTTCAACCGATAGCTGCAACTCTTGCTGCGGCTGTGCATGCTGATCCACCATGCCCGCCGAAAGTGACAGGTAATCAAAAATATTATTCATTTATGTTAAACTTTCAATAATAAAATTATTAACAAGATAAAGTAATATATCTTGTTAATTTTATTAATGTGAGAGTTAGCACAGATATTTGTAAGAAGTAAATATAGAACTACTGAAGAGCTGGTGTTACCAAGTTCTAATATAAAAGTTTAATTCTGTTAAGCTATGTGGCATATAAAATTTTGTTTTGACAGATTATTGAATCTGATGATGGTGGGTCTCCAAAATGAACCTGACAGAAAAGACCGCCTGGCTGCTACAAGCGTGGCGGAGCACCTGCTTGGGACTACTGGTTTTGGTGAGTACAAAAGAGCAGAATGGGTTCATATAAATAAGTTATTGCAAAATAAATCAATATGTTATATTAACAAATTAGACTCGTTTTCGTCCTTTAACGCAATGAAATAGTGTAACCAATGTTCCTTACAGATCTTGAGTATGAGATGGACGCCTCATCACTAGCGCCGGAGCCAGCAACGTATGAGACTGCTTATGTGACGTCACACAAGATGGCATGTCGCGCCGGCGCATTCAGTTCCTGCGGACAGCTTGTTGCCACTGGCAGTGTGGACGCTAGTATTAAGGTAAGTAACCAAACTACCCATCAATTACCGTTTCATAACAACTAAAATTACAATAAATAACTCTTAAAATTTTTAGATCTTGGACGTGGAGCGCATGTTAGCTAAGTCGGCGCCTGAGGAGGTGGACCCTGGACGTGAACAGCAAGGACATCCAGTTATAAGGACATTGTAAGTTTTAATATAATATAAGTTGAATGAGCACATGTTGGTTGTCTAAAGGCCGTAATGTTTCACAAGATGAGATCGATTTGTGGCAGAATAAAAACTAGGTCTAACTCATGTTATAATATCCTGTTTGACATTTAAATTTGCTAAGGTGGAAAAAAAATATTGTTCAGTAAACAGGTTATAAGATTTACTTAAAATACCATACATTTACAGGTACGATCATACAGATGAAATAACTGCTTTGGACTTTCACCCACGCGAGCAGATTCTCGTGTCGGCATCGCGGACTGTTGCATCAAACTGTTTAACATCACAGAAGGCTTCAGCGAAAAAGGCTTACAAATCTATTACAGTATGTGGCTTTTTCTTAAAATCTTTGAAAATGGTTGGTGGTAGTATTAACTTGTTTGTGCTTCTAACACAGCAAAATGAGTAACTCTTCGCTATCAATTGTTTTATTTTATTATGACAATATAAGTGAAGTTACTGGTAGTGTAGTAAGTAACAGGACATTGATGAATAAATTTAATCTTTTTACTGACAAATTTGTGTTCCATTAGGATGCAGAGCCAGTGCTCTGCGTGGCGTTCCATCCCTTGGGCGACCACATCATAGCTTCCACCACTCACCCAGTGATCCGGCTGTATGACGTCACCACCAGCCAATGTTTCGTATGTCCAATACCGTCTCATCATCATAAGAAGCAAGTTAATTCCATTAAGTGAGTATTTTATATTTTTTTTATTTCTCCATAATAATAAAAATAGCTTTTTTTCTGTATATTTTTTGCTTTGGTTGGCTGAAGTCTCGCCTCCTACACGAGTAGAGCTCGACAAATTATCGATACACTGGTTGCTTCCTGCACAATCCTTCACTTTTGTATAAATGTTTTAATATATACAATTAGTAGATATCCGAAGAGCAAATTGAAAGTTATGTGGTTAGCACTATTTTCTCTCACGTGGCCTGTATGTCAGGTTTTCCCCGAATGGCAAGTACTTCGCGAGCGGCAGCGCGGACGGGTCGGTGAAGCTGTGGGACACCGTGTCCAACCGCTGCTTTAACACTTTCATCAACGCGCACGAGGGGGCCGAGGTCTGCTCCGTCGCGTTCACCAGGAATAGCAAGGTAACTTACAACCAATTAATATAAATTAATAAAATTTAAGCCTATGTCATTTATCAGTAAATTTGTAAGGCCTACGATCTAAGTGATCACTGGTATTTTAATTTTGTTTGCATTATATTATTCACTAGCTTTTATTCGCAACTTTGCCCGCATGAAGGAGTTCTCCGGGATAAAAGTCCCGATATACATATATATTCCCGGGATAATCGATCACATACAGACAAACAGAAAAGTGGACATTGTTTTATAATATGTATAGATTTTAGTTTCATGACCATGTTGGTTTGATGACTGTCACACATTTTTCAGTATCTTCTAACATCTGGATTGGACTCGTCTATAAAACTGTGGGAGCTGGCCAGCAGCAGATGTCTCATACAATACACTGGAGCGGGCACCACTGGTACAATACTATTGATATTGATTTATTTTAAAATAACATTATGCCATTTTATCCCAAAGTAAAATATTTGCGTCAATATTTGCAATGGAATGACTAGGTTCAATCCGAATGAATCATGATCGCGTGGATTTCTTATTTTGATTGGTTTATTTTAGAATCGATCTGGAGATATACCATATTTCATTTTTTTTAAATCTATAAGGCTCTCACAGTTCAATTGTCACTGTATTGATACAACAATATGTCTAATTGTCTCACAATAATTCTTAATAACATATTATATTCTCAATATCAGCTACTAATGATTTCAATGTCTCTAGAAGTTTTAATTTTGTTAATATATATATATATATATATATGCTGTTGGTGCACCATAGAAATAAAAAAAATAATAAAATAACGTAATTTTCAGGCAAGCAAGACCACCACGCCCAAGCAGTGTTCAACCACACGGAAGACTACGTGATGTTCCCGGACGAGGCGACCACGTCGCTGTGCACGTGGCACTCCCGCAGCGCCAGTCGGTGCCAGCTGATGTCACTCGGCCACAACGGTGCCGTCAGGTTCGTCGAATTAATGATATCACTTTTATTAATAGCCTAAACCGAGTTTTATCTAAGATGAGAAGTGTGAACGAAATATATCTACTCTTATTTATGTAGTCTTCAGTGTAATCAACACATATTATCGAAATGTTTTTTACCAAAATATTATAAAATACTAGATATTACAATGTACTACTTATAAAATATTGTATAATTCAGTAATAGTAAAAAAATATAACGACATCTAGCGTGACATGATTAAACTACTATTCGATTCTGCACACCACTAATAAAAATTATTATCTTTTAG
>NW_023594540.1:0-13550 GCF_014839805.1 Manduca sexta | reverse complement strand
AAATTCATACTTTGCATATTCATTTTGTATAGCAAAATTCTTTGAGTGAAATAAATATTTTTCATTGCAGGTTATTTCCAGCGACAATTCCTTCCAGCATCCTCAGATCTCAAATACAGTATAGTATTATCAGCATACTCTATTATTTGAGTTGCCAAGCCGTGAAGTCTAGGTTGGAGAATACGGCAGAAACTATGGAACAAACAGAAGACTACTGATAATTATTGAACAGCGGCAGTAATGCAGGTTTTCAAAATTGTGAACGAAGCAAGGGAATTTGTTCTAAACTTACCAGAGGTAACAAGGGCTATGCATACTCTCCTTGCCGAATGACAATGTCTGTCCAAGGTATATGGGCATGAGACACCGTGCAACTTCCTTATGAAGTCTGAAATGCTGCATTTCCCTCCAAAAGTGATATTTCTGCAGAACTATTCTCATGTGATCTTGAAGAAGGTACTCGACCGCCAGACGATCCACAGTGGCCGAGAATAGGTCAGAGCTCCTATAGTAGGGATGGCCACACTATTTGTAGATTGTGTACTGCGCAGGGAGATTGAAGGAAGGCGCTAACACACAAAGAGCCAAGATTTGATCAAACCACATACAGATGCATTACGATGGTAATTGGGGAATGTATACCCGTTAAATAAAAAATATTGTATAGTTAATATTGTTTTATTGTAACATAGTGCACGTGACTACGTCTACGGGAAGTATTTGCGAAATGAAACTGAAATATAGGGCTTGTTCAAGACGCGTTCAGCTTTGGCGCCGGGGGTCACATAGTCGTGATCAACAAGGTGTTATAATTTAATTTAATTTTGATAATAATAGATACAAGGTAGGCATTTTATTAATAATGTGCGGTATGTCAACAGTATTATATTAATTATTAAAATAAAATCTATATTCTGACAAAAAATATACATTATGTTGAATAATATTAGTGGTTTGTTCAGCCCGAGGGTGGGTCCACGACCCACGACCTCCTGGATGCGCCTTGGGCTTATAAGTAATATCTATAGTTTGTTTTCTCCCGAGACCGACATACCCACTACAGCTAATGTGAAAATATTGAAAAGTACATGATTTTAGTATTTAAGTAATAGACCTGCGGCCGCACCTATTAATCTATCTGTTAATAAAACCACTATGACGGATCACTGTTATTTAATTTGATATCTTAAACATAAACTTAAGAACTACATTATTGTGGCTGCTCGCCGGCAGCCGTGACAGGAAAAGGAAGTGGAGGCGTGTTGCCACAAAAACAAATTAAATTACATATTAACAAATGTTACCCTAAACAAATATAAATGTACCCATTCAACATGCCTCCTTACATTTATATTTTAACTAAATCATATCATACACTACTCATATCAAGACAATAGCTCTATAAACATTACCTTCAGTATAACATATTAATTGTAACTTATATTACAATTATCATCTTTTAATTAAACAATTTAAAAATATTTATCTCAACATAATATCCATCTGAAAGATAAATTACTTTTACAACAACTTTAACATATCTCTAAATTTATTAAATTTATTACTTCCCAATGGTTTTGTTAAAATGTCAGCTATATTTTGATCAGATGCAATTTTTATAACATCAATTAAACCAATTTTAACACTTTCATGAACAAAATGATAATGAACTTCAATATGTTTTGAATTTTTGTGAAATTTCCGTATTTAGCAATAATTTGAGCTCAATATTATTATATTCATATATTTTTACAGGTTTACAATCTTTCTGACAAATCTCATTAATTAAACAAACTATAAATTTAATTTCAGTAACAGCTTCTGACAGCGCAATGTATTCAGCAAATGTAGATGACTTTGTTACACAATTTTGTTTCTTTGATTTCCAAAATATTACATTCCCAAAAGTCTAATTACAAATCCTGTTGTTGATTTCCTACTGACAATATCTCCTGCAAAATCTGCATCTACATAACAATCTAACATATCAGAATTTATATTCATGTTATAAATTAATTTTATATGTTTTGTTAAGTAAAGATATTTAAGTACTCATAAAGCATATTTAAAATGTGTCTCATTATAGCAATTTTGGAATCTACTCAAATAATTAACACTGAACGATATATCTGGTCTTGTACCTGAACTAATATATAAAAGTGCTCCAATTAAATTTCTATATTTTACATTCTCATTTATATTACAGTTTTCTAGTTTAAGATTTACTTCCATTGGTGTAGTATATAACTTTGTATTTATTATATTATAACGCTTAGCTAATGATTCTATATATGATTCCTGACTCAGTGTCATGGTCTTATTCTTTTTATAATCATAATCAATATGTATTCAATGTATTCTTTAACTTTACCCATATCCTTCATAGTAAATTTACTTAACAGTTTGTTTTAATATTACTCATTACCTTTTCATCTTTACAACATATTAACAAATCATCAACATATAACAAAATGTATACACTCACATTAGTATCAATTTAAAATATAAACAAAAGTCATATTTACTTCTCTGAAATCAAGACTAGTTAAAAACTTATTGACACATTCATACCAAGCCCGAGGGCTTTCTTTTAAACCATATAATGTTTTATTTAATTTATAAACTCTATCAGTGCCATCATCATAACCAATTGGCTGGTTTACATAAACTTCAGATAAAATTTTACCATTTAAAAAAGCAGTTTCAACATCCATCTGATGTATATTAAGATTATTTTGACAACAATAAGACAATAACAATTTTAAAGTTTGCATTTTAGCAACGGGTGAATATATATCATCAATAAAATCTTTTTGTTGAAAACCTCTTACTACTAACCTAGCTTTAAATTTATTTTCGGCTTTCTTTCTGTATATCCATTTCACATCTAAAGGCTGTTTGTCTGCTGGTTTTACTTACAAGTCTCCAGGTCTCATTTTTTTAAACTGTTCATCTCACGATTCATAGCCTCAGTCCATTCTTTTGCTTCATCGCTAGTTATTGCCTCCTGAAAATTATCTGGAATCATAGCATCACAATAGTTAACAGTTATACAATAATAACCAAATTCTTCATCAAACCGAGTTGGTGGCTTGATTTTACGCCGATTTCTTGTTTCAATTACTTTATTATCATCATAACTTTCATTTGTTTCAGCATTCAAATCTTCATTAATTTTCTCATTATTTTCTTCTGCATTAGTCTCTTTCTTCTCTTCTATAATTTTCTCTTCAAATTTATTCGGCTGGCTATTACTTTTATCATTTTTCTCTTCTCTATTATCATCGAGACCAATACACATTACATCATCTTCAATTATATCACAATGTCTTGCTACAACTATTCTATTGTTTATTAATACTCTATATCAACATCTGTATAGCCCATTAGTATGCCAAGCTCGGCTTTCCTGTCCCATTTACATTTTTCTCTCTGGTGTTCTAACAAATACTTTACTTCCATATATCCTTAAATTTTCAATGCTTGGCCTTTGTTTGAAAAATATCTCATAAGGCGTCTTCCTTTCTATAGTGCCATTTGTTAATGTTCTATTCTTTAAATAAGCTGCGGCCATAACCACTTCAGGCCAAAATCTTTTTATGCACTTTTGCCTCTGCCAATAGACATCTTGACATATCCATTATTGATCTATTGAACCTCTCTGCTGTGCCATTTAATTCATGCACATATGGCGGACAAGATTTAATCATAATTCCCTTTGATCTTGCAAAGTCAAACACTCTTTTATTAATGTATTCCTTTCCATTATCACATCTCAATTCTTTAATATTTTTCCCAGTTAAATTTTGTATCTCATTAACATACTGCATTAAACAATTATATACTTTATCTTTTGACGGAATACAATAAACTTTTGCCAACTTACTATAGTCATCTATAAAACTTAAGAAATATTTTTCACCATTAAAACCTGTAGTTCTGTGTGGCCCATTTAAATCTGTGTGTACAATTTCTAATATATCCTGTGCTCGTTTTCTATTATTTTTTAAATGGCAAGTTATGCATTTTATTTTCAATACATATAGCACATTTCATGTACTTACATTCAATCTCCTTTGGTAATCCTTTCAATAATTCACTTGTACACATAGTATTCAAATTGTTAAAGTTTATATGACCAAGCATCCTATGTAATTTCTCCTTCACTGTCATACTTGATTTCTTCACTAAATTAGCATGTAATGTACTTGCATTTATATAACCTTTTAATTTATACAGTCTATCTTCTTTCACTGCTATAGCTATAATAGTTCCATAGACGTTATATATTTTTGATTGTCGTCCCCTGGAAACAATTTTATGATTGTCTGTAATCTTTGAATAGCTCAATAAATTTGCTTTCATCTCTTTGACATAGAAAACATTGTTCAAAACAACTTCAGACTTTTTCCATAGACCATAAAATAAGTTTGTATTTTCCGACCTTTGTAGCTTCTAATATTCTTCCATCACCAACTTTTACTTTAATAGGTTGTTGTAATATTTCACATGAATGATAGTACTCATCAGTATTAATTATATGATCTGTACAACCACTATCTAATAACCAAGTTAAGTGGCCAGACTGCTCAATATTATATATTTTACTTGAAGTTGAAACATTATTATTCTCAATAGTTGCAAGGAAATTATTACCACCACTCTCATTACTGGATTTATTATTATAAGTTCTTCCTCTAATATTTCTTGAATTATAATATGATCCACGTTGATGTCCACGATTATTATTAAATCTAATAAATCCATTTCCTCTACCACTGTTAACATTTCTGTGTCGACAATCTCTTTGCATGTGGCCAGGTTTTCCACAGGTAAAACATTTAAAGTTTTTATTAGGTGATGCAGAACTACTAGTGTGAGCTTTAAAACATTTGAGTTGTCGCGTGATGGTTCATTACATTTTCAGGTTCTTTATCCAATGATTTTAACATAATTTTACTTTTCAAATAATCTACAGTTCTGTCTTTTTCTGGTAAAACGTCTATTAGATCTCCAATATGACTGTAATTACGAGGTAAGGCCTTTAACATATAATTTAATTTTTCTTGTTCACTTACCGTCGCGCCGGCTTGTTTTAACTGATTTATTGATTTCTCAAAGTCGTCAAAAATACACTTACTTGCGAATAGTTCGATAATTTTATTGCTTCTACATTGTTGCGACATATAATCTGTAGTGCCGATGATTTCTGCAGGTACATTTCATCAAATTTTGCCAATATTTTGCATGCGGAATCTAAGTCGCATATATATTCGAGTTGCTTGTTGCTTATTGCACTATAAATGTAGTTCGTTGCCTGGATATCCATCTCTTCCCACTTTGCAACATCATCCGAATCATTTTTGATTCGTATGGCAGCTTCTTTACATTTCTTAAACTCCAAAAACTTAAGTATACGTATTTTCCAGCTACTATAATCCGATCCGTCGAATATTGGAATAACTGCGTCATTGCATTTAGTAAACGCCATTTTTGCTTATTGCATATATAGCACGTTTCCACTTTATTTGCGAAAATATCTTCTTTTCTTCTTTGTATTTGCAGGCAACCACGCTCTGCTACCATGTTAATAAAACCACTATGACGGATCACTGTTATTTAATTTGATATCTTAAACATAAACTTAAGAACTACCATTATTGTTGCTGCTCGCCGGCAGCCCGTGACAGGAAGAAGGAAGTGGAGGCGTGTTGCCACAAAATCAAATTATATTACATATTAACATATGTTACCCTTAACAAATATAAATGTACCCATTCAACACTATGAAAGTGTGGAAGCGGTGCAGCTATTATTGCAATGGGTCCACGTATACTACATAGTTCAGAGAACTTTTTGTTTTGAAATACATACCTCAGTATTTCAAAAATCTATGATTTCTGTGAATTATAATAAAACCATATTTTAGAATGTTTTAATAGCTCCTGTAAAGTTGTGTTTTGAACGTGTACAAGTATACGTAGGACCCGTGTATTGATAAGACAAGCGTTGTTTTCCAGCAAAAATAAACTGTAAGATTACAATACAAGTTCCATTGCCGCTCATCATTTTGTAAGGTGAAGTGTATGTGATTTTTCACGGGATTTGATCAGATTGACGCCCGGTTTTAATCTCAATATCATTAAGCCCAAAACAAGACTCGATTCCGACCCTCAACTTCAGTTCTCACCGTAATACGACTAGTCAGTGAGTTAGTTAAACCATTTTCTGCATTATGCGAAAATTATTTTATTGCTGCGATCAACTTTTGGAGCAGAGTAAGGTTATGATGGTCTTTTTACCAAATTCAGGAGTTTCTGCCAGTTGTTGCTAGCGGCATAGCCTTAGGATCGCAGGTTTCCCTTGACTACTTACTCAACTCCCGGCGACGCAATCGACCAGAAACGACTTCCGTTCCTCGCTGGACTAGTAGCAAGACGGACTTATTTCGCGGCCCCAGCCTGTATCCCAGATGCAAAACACACACGACAATATTAGACGGGTTTTCATATCTCGTAGCCTGGTGGAGGGAATCTGTTGACAAGTTTTTTTTGAGTAAAGATAATGAGTCACAGGTAGGACTTGACTATTGGACGCCGGTCTTGGCTTCGTGTTCAGCATGTTCAAATATAAATTACAGCTTTAATGATGAAGATTTTTTTTTATTGCATTTGAATGACGTGACGAACGTGTTACTGGTCTGATGGCAAAAGCGATACGACTACAGTAAACCATCCAGAATTTGTCATTATAGAGTACTGTGTAATACATCATTGCATTCGTTTTCCTATTATTGATTCGTTATTGATTTCTAAGTCCATGCGCTGCGATGCTTTCACCAGGCCGCACCGCGCCACGTCCAACGCATAAATAATATCTTAACATACGATAAATAATATTTTATCTACAAACTATAGTTTCTTAAAAGGCACAGGATTTTCCTTGTTCTCAAATCAGCAAACACATTTTTGTCCATATTTTTAAAAACATGTATATTAAATGAATCAAAAATAAATGAGTTTATTACAATTACTATACTTATTGTTGAAATAAAGCCGCTAATTTAAATATTTAATTATAACAATATTATACTATATTCATATGGAGCTATAATAAATATCCCCGCATACAAAAAACCACTAAAAAGTAAAAATAAAATGTATTTTTCCTTTATATTTATTAAATACCTAGTAATATCTATGTAGTTTGATCAAATCATCGTCGTGTCGGGGGTCGAACCTTGGACCGAGAATGTAAAAATACTTACCTTGCCCGTATACAATAGAATCTGATGGTAAATGATCACCCCCTCTGCAACCACTAACAAACCCACAGGAATTCTAGGAGGATTCCTAACGTTTTCAAAGGAGGGATAGACTGGGAAGGAGAAAATAAATAGGGTCTTTGCATTCAACTTATCGGACAAGTTTCCACATCACTCCAGTGTGTCAGAGTACGTCAGTATTACCTCCATATCTATGTCTACTCTACCATTTCCAATGTTTCTTACTTAGCAAAAGGGTCCATCAGATTCATGTCGTAAGCTGCGTAGTTCGAGTCCCCGTAAATGTCTTTTATTTTGGCTTTCGGTCTCGATATTATACCCAAATCGAATAGTTCCTGAAAATAAAATTACCTTTCACTAATTAGGTTTTATATCTTTTTTAAATATCTGATCTCTGGAACAGCACTAAAGCGTAGTAAAGACGCTGTCAACTTGTCCAGAAAATTATATTCAGACCGTTAACTGAGTAAACTTAGTTATATACTATGTATAATTGTATCAGCAATGCAAGTTAGGTCTAGTTTTCGTCTAGGCTTAGTTTTAGATCTGCGCAACCCATATGAGACTAACTCAAAATAAAATATTTTAATTCACCTCATGTTGCGTTTGAAATCCCCGACCCTGTCAATTTATCAAAAAGTACTTTTATCTCACCTCAAACCCCTGGAGCATGGTATCATCCATATTCAATGGCTTAGGCATCGACGCAGGCTTGGGCTTCTTCCGTTGGTTCAGTTTTGGATACTTCCATCCCACGTTCTTGTACATTATTTGGTGCATTTTCACCAACAACTTTTGGTCCGCCCTAAAACCGCAGAGGCTAAATAAAAACCAGACAAAGAGACCGACCAAGGGCAGTGTAAGTGTACGTACTTAAAACCCTGTCAATGCAATTAACTATTTTCGATACCGCCGTTTTCAATAAACATCTTCAATACCATCTCAAGAATAAACAAAAAAAAATAAGTCATTAATAGTTCAAAAAAGCTTTCTTCCATTAGTCCATTTTCGCTATGGACCGAAAAATCGCTGTTGGTAATCGTTTATTCAAATCGGCGGTTAACAGTCTATTGACTTTAATTTTGACTTTAATACATAGGAATTACTTTTACACTAACTAACGAATCTACCTCTGCAGGCGAGGGTAGATCCTAAATTCCAACTCCCAAGATACTGTTTGGAGTTAATCTATTATTACTAGTTTTCACGATGAAGGTAAACATCATAAAGAGAACATAACTAATAAGGTAATTTCCTAAGTTTGATTTTAAATTGAAATTCATCTGTGACATCAGTATCAAAATTTGTTGAAAAATAAAACAGTTATTCGTGTTTTAAATATTATTGACAGTAAAAGAGGGGCATAGTCGCGCTGTCGCTTTCTTATACATGTAACATTGTGGCAGGTTACACTTAGTGACGTCACAGTTTGTTATTACTGTTATTTGACAGCTACCCCTTCCGCAAAATTACAAAGCTTTATAATTTATTTATAACTGCGTAGATTTTACAAAATATATTTTTAATAAATATATTCAAAGGAAGTTGTCAACTACCCTATGACTACTAAAAAATATATAACCTGTAGTCTACCACATTACTTATGGCATGCGTGATAACTGAGGTCTGCCACGGTGCTGATACCTCTCATGGAAGAGGCCCCGTGCCAACCGGATACAATAATATATACACATAGCAAAACTGGCCAATGAACTTTGTTTAAAGAAAAACCAACAAAAACACACAACATTAAAACGCTGTAGTTCAAGTATTATCATACAGCGGTCTTTGTTATACTGCCACAGTAAAATGTAGGATTGAATACATTTTGAGGCTTTTTATGACTTAAATATAAAGTACTTTCTGGTCGAAGGTGTGCTGGCGGCATATCTAATGGGAAGGCAGGTGACGAATTAGGGCATCCACTTTTCTCTATGAGTGTTCCATCCAATGATGTGATAGGGGGCGACACTAGTCATATCGGACACAAATTCCTGACTCCAGGCTGATACTGAGAAAAAAACTATCCAATGTGTTAATCCAGGATATAGTTTAAGCCGTAATCCGTGCAGTTGTAATATCAGCAGAAATCAGCCATGTACGCAGGAGATATTATAGTGCACAAGCGTGCGAGCAATACACAGTTGCACTCTCTGATCCTTCCTCTCGTAGACCGGTGAGATGAAAATACGACATGACCGAAAAGAGATTAGGCGCAGAACCAACGACTTTAAATATAAAATCATTAATTGTGAATAAAGCATGGGTTACCTCATCAGCTCGTCGACGTAGACCCTGCAGTCCTGATGCAGCTGGCACATCAGGTCGTCAGTCATGATGGATTTGATGTATCCATACACATTGTCCCTGCACTGATGCGGGGGAAACTTGTCATATATCGACCACGCCGCGCGGTACTTGTTTAGTGCCTGGGGAAGAAAGAGTTTGTTTCGTTTTCATAAGTATAGTTTTGAATGTTGATATACAAATCTTGTGTATTAGTACTGATGCCAATGTTTATGAGAAACATTTATTTTGTCTCATTTGTATATTTCCTAACAACCATTTTATTGCGTACATTTGTTTTGAAAAATAGTCATTTATTTATTTTTTCTACTTTCTTCTTCTCATTTACAAACTTAACCTTTGCAAACATCGCCCTTCTATAGATATATTTTTACCTGCATCAAACTCTCCATATGTTCAGAGCTCTCTACTTTATACCCAATGTCAGCAAAAGGGTTACATCTCAACTTGAACAGCTGTTCCGCTTCTGCTGTTCCTTCTCTGCTTCTGCCTTCAATGCTGCATCCAGCTTCGCTTGCTCTTTTCCGTTTTCAGCTAAAAAGAAAAAGTGTTCTATTCTAGCGAAGATATATACTGATCTTCTTTTTTCGCATCAAAAGATTTGTCTTATAATAATTGTAGTGACTTAAGTTCTTTAAGACGAGACGATTTTACGAGATGAAAAGTAGCTCATATCAATCAAGATTGTAACTATCTTTGAGAAAAATCTAAACACAATTATTTAAGTATTTCAGGGCTGAAAATATAGCAATTGAACTTGTATATTTCGCATGTAAATAATATAGATGCAACGTACTTGTTCCGGTGTCTTTCCTTTCGTAGCCGCCTCTATCTTTTCATCTTCTTCCCTCTTCTCTTCTACGGTTGGGTATTCCCCGCGCAGCACCAGCATGGTCCCGCCTTCGATATCGAACGGATATTCCGGGAAGAACCCGTAACCGTAGTACCTTGAAAATATCGAATTCCATCGGTTTCTTTTTGATCAAAATACGATTAACTTGAATATGATAAACTGCCTCGGTGGCGTAGCTTGTATTACGTCATTCTGCAATGCTTAGAACTCGGGTTCGATCCCTAGGTTGGGTAGTGACATTGGGTTTCTCTACTCAGTATCAGCTCTAAATCTATAATTAGTGCCCGACATGGCGATAGGCTCGTCTTCTATTACACTCTGGGATAGAATACCAACAACGAAAATTGGGTGTACCAGTTGCATTTCTACCTAACTTTAGGGATAAAAGACATGAGTGTGTGCATGATTAACTTCCGAGTACATTTTTTATACTGCGTAATGACGAGACGATGTTTCGTATTTCGAGTATCTATCTGGGTAGAGGGCATTGGTTTGTCTATTTCTACCACAAATGTTTCAAATAATGTTGTATTTCACCTTGAAGAATGCTTTGATCAATGTTATTATTAGGTATTAAATATTCGACAGATCTCGTTCAAAGCTAAGTGTATCTATCTGACAAAATTGAAATATGATGTGGTGTTACTGCTAAAAAATGGTCAATCGTTAACATTATGCGAATCATGAACTCATTATTTGCAATAGAAAAGTACATTGTATTAGTCAGACCTTAAGGTTCAAACTCGAAACTTCACAACGCACGTACTACGTTACCACTCTACCGTTGTGATACTGTAGTGTTCTCACTAACCACTCTTTAAACCACACATTTATTTGATCCGTTATGTCATCAATCTGGTTGTTTTTCTTAAACAGGATCAATTGTTTTCTTCTTTCTCTCTTTATTATACGTCTCTTGTAATTTCATTCTTGTTTTGCGACGTCGCTCGTAAATCTACAGGAAGTTCGAAATAATTTACCTATACCATAAATATAATGCCTCTTTTAATTTCAGGAGCAGGCACTAGTAATGCGCCCAAGTTCAAACCAATACCTTGTAAAATGATATGTCATATTCATACTGTCCCACTGCTGGGCACGGGCCTTAACTACTGAGAGGAGTTAGACCTCGGTCCACCACGCTGGCTTAGTGCGGATTAGCAGACTTCACATACCCTCAATATTCTTATACAGAACTTCTTAGGTTTGCAGGTTTCCTCATCGTTAAAGCAAACGATAACGCACAATACACATAACTATTAAAAAGTCAGAGATTCGTGTACTTGGTTTTGAATCTGCGGACATTCGTCTTAGCAAACTAGTCCCAACTAAGCTATCGCCGCTATCAAGAGTAATAAAATAATTAATATAAAATAGTTTATTGTCAAAGACTGCTTGCTTTGCTGATGGTAGGATATTTGTATCCGCGCGGATAACGACCACTGCATATAAGGAATAGATAGACCCCGCCATAATGGCCCCAGTAAGTGTGCCGCGTACCGAGATCCGCCTGTGCATATTGTTTTAAACAGGCAGGTATAATTATGTTCACGCTCTATCTAGACCTCAATCATTAAACCATCTGGGCCCTTATTCTGTATGATAGTGTAAACGCGTAACGCGGCCGTGTCATGTTATCTCCGAGAAATGTGCGTGGAAAGGTATTCTGTAAGTCAAATTTCTATAGTCCTAAACATGACGCGTTGTGTTACGTGCTTGTTACGCACTGTTAAAATAACGTGCGGGATAGAGAATAAGGCTCCAGGTGTAGAGGAGTCACATTGCCGATCCCAGTATTAAAAAAACGTAAAATTTTTATAAGAGCTCAAGCCAAATTTCAAACGGGTCTGTTAACTTTCGTTACCTTGTTATTCTCCTCTTCCAAGCTCAAACGTTTCTTAAACGGGTCCGCTATGTATCCGATCAGTATGTCTTCTTGGATTTTAACATTATTTTTCCTTTTTACTTTCATATACAGCCTAAAGATTGAAGTCCGATTAAACTTAAAAAGTCTTAACATGTATATTAGATAAAATATACCGAATACCCTATTAATTTCACGTATTATGTTTTATGTTATTTTTTTTAGAAAAAAAGTGTCCATAAAACTTAATAAAAGTTGCGGTTTACCCTCAGGTAAAACAATAATAAAACAAAATTGTATATTATTTCGAAGGGAAAGCTTTCGAAACGTATATTTCTTTACGTACATAACTTTATTAATGCTTAGGTTTAAAGGAGACTTATGTTCAGCAGCGGACTTCATATGGCTGATGATGATGATGGAATACTTAACCATTTCAAATTAATCTCTGTATAGATTTTGAAGAAGAAAGAAGTTTATTGTTGGACAAAGATAAAAAATTAAAAACACAAAATCCTACATAACATAAACAGTTATTGCACCAACAATGGGCCTCCCATTCAGTTATATACTGCAATACTACCTATGTAATACTGCAGCGCTGGTTTTCAATGAGATGCCCATGTGGCGTACAGACATCAAATCGGTATACAGTAGTTAGTGACTTAACAATTAAAAAAATTAAAAAAGTGAATTTTATAGTTTATCATCGCAACAGCTTAACCTATTTCAATAACATGTAGACAACTTGTTTAAAAAATAGACTGGCATGGACAATTTCTAATCTTAAAAATACAAATGTAATTATTTGGGAGATTCGTGAAGGTAGATTACAAGCAATAACTAACCTATAAACTCTTTGAATTAACTTGGCAGCTTTATTTTTAATGTGCAGCGGAGCTTCTGGCGTTTTATCGGCGTAATACAATTTTCGCAGCCGGTTTTTTTCTGCAGTATTGGACGTAATATTGTCTGAAAACATCAAGAGTGTGTCGATGATTTAGCAAAGGAAAGGTAGTTTTAAGACAGGAAAGACTATAATCAAATATGCATTTATTGGTTGTAGGTATACGAGATGCAGTCTGGTTATACATTCAGCTACAAAAGTAGCTGAACAAACTCAAAATTTATATTACCTTTAATCATTTATGTTCGCATCAACAATCGTTTTTATTCACTAAAATTAACTAGATAGGGTTTACATTTACTTAGATAAAGAAAAAAATATTATTTAGATTACA